>NC_079200.1:43396093-43696093 GCF_029499605.1 Hyla sarda
CATTTTGAAGTCGGCAATTTTGAATCCAACTTTTGTTTTTTCATGTGACACATCAAACTTATTGGGAATTTCACAGGAAGAACAATCATGGGCTTGGTTTTAACGTAATTTTATTCTTTCATGAGTTATTTACAAGTTTCTGACCACTTATAAGATGTGTTCAATGTGCTGCCCATTGTGTTGGATTGTCAATGCAACCCTCTTCTCCCACTCTTCACACACTGATAGCAACAGCGCAGGAGAAATGCTAGCACAGGCTTCCAGTATTCGTAGTTTCAGGTGCTGCACATCTCGTATCTTCACAGCATAGACAATTGCCTTCAGATGACCTCAAAGATAACGGAGACCTATGGGGCCATTCAACTGGCCCACGAAGACCAATCCACTTTCCAGGAAACTGTTCATCTAGGAATGCTCAGACCTGACACCCATAATGTGGTGGTCACCATCTTGCTGGAAAAACTCAGGGAACGTGCCAGCTTCAGTGCATAAAGAGGGAAACACATCATCATGTAGTAATTTCACATATCCAGTGGCCTTGAGGTTTGCATTGATGAAGAATGGCCCCACTATCTTTGTACCCCATATACCACACCATACCATACATTTTTGTGTTCCAACAGTCTTGGAGGGATCTATCCAATGTGGGTTAGTGTCAGACCAATAGCGGTGGTTTTGTTTGTTAACTTCACCATTCACATAAAAGTTTGCCTCATCACTGAACAAAATATTCTGCGTAAACTGATGGTCCTGTTCCAATTTTTGTTTTGCCCATTCTGCAGCACCTGAAACTACGGATACTGGAAGCCTGTGCTAGCATTTCTCCTGCGGTGTATATAGTAGTATATAGCAGTGTATACGGATACTGGAAGCCTGTGCTAGCATTTCTCCTGCGGTGTTGCTATCAGTGTGTGAAGAGTGGGAGAAGAGTGTTGCAATGACAATCCAACACAATGGGCAGCACATTGAACACATTTTATAAGTGGTCAGAAACTTGTAAATAACTCATGAAAGAATAAAGTTATGTTAAAGCCAAGCAGATCATTGTTTTTCTTGTGAAATTCCCAATAAGTTTGATGTGTCACATGACCCTCTTTCTATTGAAAAAACAAAAGTTGGATTCAAAATGGCCGCCATGGTCATCACCCATCTTGAAAAGTTTCCCCCCTCACATATACTAATGTGCCACAAACAGGTAGTTAATATCACCAACCATTCCCATTTTATTAAGGTGTATCCATATAAATGGCCCACCCTGTAGATAGATAGATAGATAGATATGAGATAGATAGAAAGATAGATAGATAGCAAAAAAGAGGTTCAGCAGCACTCCAAAGTAGAACATCAAGTATAGCTACACTTGATGTTCTACTCTGGAGTGCTGCTGAACCTCTTTTTTAGCTGTTGGCTAAGTAGATCGGACCCTGACCAGGACTGCGCTTTTCTGCTGGCACCCACTACACTGTATGCATTTGGGGTTGTTCTGCTTCTCCTTGTGTTTATCTAAATAAATAGATAGATAGATATGAGAGAGATGGATAGATATGAAATAGATCGATAGATAGATATGAGGGAGACAGACAGCTAGATATGAGATAGATAGATAGATCAGTGTTTCCCAACCAGGGTGCTTCCAGCTGTTGTAAAACTACAACTCCCAGTATGTCCACAAAGCCAAAGACATGCTGAGAGTTGTAGTTTTAGAGGCACTCTGCTGAGAAACACTGAGATAGTTCCCAATTACCTCCCACTGTCTCCCGAACCTGTATCAATCAAGCGGCCCTGATTGCGGGACATGTGGGGGCCGTTCCGGGATGGTGGGACATCAGCCCAAAAGCGCGAATGTCCTGCCGGATCCGGGACGGTTGTGAGTTATTTTACAATCATATCTGTTCTGTTTGTCCAAGGAAATGTTACTTATTCTGGTTCCTCACTGAATTACAGCTGGATATTCCCTATATAGTCACCGCTGTGCACAGGCTGGACGTGTAGTGATGGAGACATGATAGTGCATTCCTTAATTACCTCATTCTATAGAAAGTCTCTAGAGTGAGGAACAATGAATGGTTATTTGGGCAAGGACCCTCTTTTCTTCATGGGCATTTACTAGATCACTAGTGCCACACAGATTACAACTCCCATCATGCACTAACAGCATTTGGCTATCTTGGGTTGGCATGGTGGCAATTGTAGTGTCGCAACAGATGAATAGTCACAGGTTGGGAAACACTGCTGTAAGCAATATACCTATACAGGACTGCCATCAGAAATTTCGGGGCCCTTTACACAGCTAAAGGCCTGGGCCCCCCCTTCCACCACATGGCCCGCCCCCCCGAATCCGCCCCCAGGGCCTGTCCCTAATCTTATTTTCTAATTATATATTTCTAATTAGATTAAAGCAGAGTGCAGTGCAGTAAGACATTGTGCTGGACAGTACTGCATCATGCTATATTCTTTACTGCACTGTATATAGTTACTGCACTGCATCATGCTATATTCTAATACACCCTAATTTAGTTACTGTGAAACTACCCTAAAAATTGAACAATAGTGCCACATACTGATCATACAGAGGTTGATACTAGCAAGGGCTCTGCAGCCATTATAAGGGATTACAGTTACATTTACTGACTCACAAGCTACGTCTACTTTGATTAGAGGCCATCATGAAGACTTGTCTCCATTTTAGGCGCATTTCTTCAGTACAATGTCCACTTCTGTACAGACTCCTCATGTGTATGGCTGCACACATTAATAGTGCCCACTTTGTGCCTCTCTGTGCCCCTGTATATATATGTACACCCCTCTGTGCCCCCTATATATTTATTGACCCCCCCCTCTTGGTGCCCCCATATATATATATATTTAATGACTCCCTCTTGGTGCCCCCATAATATATTAAATGACTTCCTCTTGGTGCCCCCATATATATTTAATGCCCCCCCCCTCCCCGCTGTGCCCCCATATACTGCTGTAGGCCCTCCACAGACATACTGCCTCCAGCCATATATAGGATGCGGCTGCAGGCAGTATGTCTGTGTACCAGCCCATTTACGTGGTCCAATCACTCTTTCTCTAGTCTGGGGTCAGGATCGACTGCTATGGCCTATGGGTCATAGCCAGGGGCTGACTGACAACACTCGGGGCCCCCGGACAAAAATAATGCAAGGGCCCTTGCTAGGCTCTGCAGCTCGTCAATCTTCTGCCACACCCCTATTCCACCCAAATTCCACACACAATAAACTAAAATGTATATATGTAAGAAACACTTAACGTAGGTAAATTATCATGACCAATAATACTGGTATACAAGGAGTAAATATTTACCACCACACAATAACTGGATAATACCGCCATACTGTACTTAATAAAACCACTATACACAGACCAGTATACTATACAGGATCTGTATACTATATAAGTGATTATACACAGGACCATATGGCGGTAGATATCAGCTGTACACAGGTTGCATATACCATATAAGCGATTACAGTTACATTTTGGGACTCACAATTACGTCTTTTCTGATCAGCGGCGTCCTCTTTCCTTTTCTTCTCCGTCCGGATAAGACCGCCATGTGGATCTCTTAACATCTGCAGGAAAAACATGTCAGACTCTGCATTTTTTCAGTGCCCTCCCCTCCTCTACACAATCTTTCCATCTATAGGCCCACAAACTGTAATAATGCCCTCCTTGGTGTCCTGCACAGTAAAAGGGCAGGTAGGTAGGTAGCCAGGTAAATAGGTAACTAGGTAGGTAGATCAGGAAGCCAGATATGTAGGTAGGTGACAAGCCAGGTAGGTAGAGGGCTAGCTAGGTAGTTAGGCAGCCATGTATGAAGGCCAGGTACATAGTTATATAGTTTTGTACGTAGGTAGCTAGATAACCTGGTATGTAGGTAAGTAGTTAGGCATCTAGGTATAAAGTTAGGTACCCCCCCCCCATTCCCCATAGGTGTAGGCAGAGTTAAACCCCCCCCATGGGTATAGGCAGAGTTCCCCCCCTTTCCCCATAGGTATAGGCAGAGTTACCCCCCCCCCTTTCCTTATAGACAGTTACCCCCCTTTCCCTATAGGTATAGGCAGAGTTACCCCCCCCCCCATCTTCCCCATGGGTATAGGCTAGGCAGAGTTACCCCCCCCCCCTCCTTTCCCCATAGGTATTAGGGATCGACCGATTATCGGTTTGGCCGATCTTATCGGCCAATATTCACGATTTTGGACGTTATCGGTATCGGCAATTACCTTGCCAATAATCTGACAGAGACCGCCTCCGCCGCTGCCCCATTGCCTCCCCCATTCCCGGTTTTAAAATTACCTGTTCCCGGGGTCCGTACTATTTCTGGTTCCTGCGCCATCCTGTGTTACGCTGTGCGCTGCGCAGCGCAATGACGAGTGACGTCCTCAACTCAATGTCACCGTCAGTGCGCACAGTGCCAGCTCAGGAGGATGCCGCAGGAGCCAGAAGAAGCGTGGACCCCAGGCCCCGGGGACCGGTAATTATAAAACCGGGGATGGGGGAGGCAATGGGGCAGCGGCGGTTTCTGGCCGGGGCGGTGCGGTGGTGGGGTGCTCAGCGGTGCGGTGGGGGGGGGGGGGCGTGTCGGTGATAGGACTCAGGACCCCCGGACAGGCAGGGGTAGAGAAGCGGGTGGCGGCGGCGGTCTCTGGCACTGCAAAAGCCACTGCAGTTCATTGATTTAAAGCGTCCGCTTTAAATCAATGATCTGCAGTGGTGTCGCCGGGGGGGGGGGGGGGGGGGGATAAATAGCCGTTAACTTATACTCCACAGAGTATCGGTATCGGCCCTAAAAACACTATATCGGTCGATCCCTAATAGGTATAAGCAGCGTTACCCCCATTTCCCTATAGGCAGTGTTACCCCCCTTTCCATATAGGCAGAGTTACCCCACCCCCCTCTTCCCCATAGGTATATCCAGAGTAAAAAATAAAATAAAAAAATTATTCTCACCTGATATCCCACGCAGCGATCTCCTCACCAGCAGGGGCCCGCGTCTTCTCCCCTCCACAGTACAGGCGCTGATGAGTGACGTCATCGGTGCCTGTGTTGCGTGGGGGCGGAGGTCCTGTATGTGTGTGTATTGCGCATACAGGAGAAGGCAGCGCTGTCTGCTGGGGATCTGGGACGAGTGTCCCGGATCCTCAGTAGTATCGGCGGACCGGGCGGGATCGGTCATGTAGCCCGGACCCCCCTGGGCACCAGGCCCCGTACTGGGGTACTGCCTGTACCCCCCTGATGGCGGCCCTGTACCTATATGACTACATAGTTCTGTGTAGATGATTTGTTTGCTTCAAGGGGTACTACGCCCACAGACATCTTATCCCCTATACAAAGGATAGGGGATAAAATGTCTGATCACGGGGGTCCGGCCTCTGGGACCCCAGCGATCTCCATGCAGCACCCACCAGAGGCTGGACCCCCCGCGTTCAGACATCTTATCCCCTACCCTTTAACTAGATTGTCAGGCAGATATCCTAGTGCACAGGAGACAGCTCCACGTTTATCAGGTTGGGAGGCCCCTCTATGATGTCCATAAGAGTAAGGATGTTCTAAAGGTGTGGTGCCCCTGTACCGTATTGCATACCGTACCTAGTGTGGTGGTCCCCAAAGTCAGAGTACCTCAGGTAGGCTCCCCCAGGTGGGACAGCCCCTAGTCACCTCTTCTCTACTCTAATTCTATACTGTTAATACATGTACATATTTAGTAATAATGTATATTTAATATAATGTATAGTACTTACCTTGTTTGGCGTTGCAGGACCTTCGGTCATGTGACCATGTTAATATCCTCTATGGTATGTTGGAGGACCTTTGGAGGTCCTTGGGTCACGTGTTACCCATAATCCTTTGTAATGGTGATTGACACAAGTATTGGACCAATTAGCACTAGTCCAGCCCCTACCCATATAAGGGAGCTGTAGCCAATTATCGCTCTCTTGGGTTGCTGCTCTCTTGGATGCCGGACTAGCAGGACGGATCTGCGCAACTTGCAAAGACACGCTAGGCCTGAAAACCTACCGGCCTCAGCGGAACTTAAACCGTGAGTTCTAAACTACCCCGCTAAAGCTAGCGTGACTACTGGACCACATCTAAATCCCTTCAATCCAGTGGAACAGCGCATATTATCCTAAAGACTCTAAATTGCTAAAGTCCCAACCTTTGTCAATCTCCAAAGAAAGCTAGCATGTATAGCAACTGTTCCGGTTATGAAGCTTGCATAAAATCTTCAGTAAAAGTTACAACTGTTTCAGCAAACTCTCCGGTTGTGGACACTTCATTATTATCCCTATCGCTCTTGGGAAGGGTGGCAGTAGGACAAGCATTACAGAGGAGCCCACACCCTGGCATCACGAATAGCAAGGGTTAACAAGCACCCTTTAGGCACAGCTACACTCCCAATACCCTACTCCCCTAGGCTATCACAAAGGCAACCACCAAAGTAATTTATTTGATGAAGATTAATAGTTTATGTTGCTAAAAAAAATAATAATAAAAGGACCCGCAATGTCCACCTTTGCCTCTAGTATTGTTTTAAATATCTCCTACCGTTTTGTGTATCCAGCTCCTCTGCAGACCTTTGTGTCTCTCCAATTACAACCAAAGAAGAAAAGCTGGAAAAATAGAATCCTGGAATACAAGAAAGAGTGCAGCTCACAACACAGGTTTGTTCAGGCACACGGAGGTTACCAGAAGGAATGCACCAATACCCCAGGGTAACAAATAAAATAAACTTCAGAGGGCAGTCCTCAGGCGTGTCTAATCTATAGTGATATACATTCTAATATATCTGTAAAAGACTAGTGTTGCTCGCGAATATTCGCAATTCGAATATTATTCGCGAATATCGCATATTCGCGAATTCGCGAATTTCGCGAATATAGCGCTATATATTCGTAATTACGAATATTCGTTTTTTTTTTTGTTTTTTTTTCTTCACAGTACACATCACAGTGATCATCCCTCTCTGCTTCCAGCTTGTGTGGTGTAAAGAAGGCTCTAATACTACTGTGTGAGACTGGCTACGAAAATTCGCATATGCGAAAATTAACATATGCTAATTTTCGCATATGCGAATTTACGCGTATGTTAATTTTGTATATGCTAATTTTCACATATGTTAATTTTCACATACGCGAATTTTCGCATATGCGAAAATAAAACGAGGATATAACGAATATGCGAATATTCGCGAATATATGACGAATATTCGTCCATATATTCGCGAATATTCGCGAATTCGAATATGGCCTATGCCGCTCAACACTATAAAAGACTAGCATGTGACCAAACATTACATAGATTAAAACATTAATATCCAATAATAAACAGGATATACGGGACCTTGTGGCAGTCCTGATTAACAGTCTGAATAAGGGTAGTTAGGTAATGCCAGTGGCGTAGGTAGGGTTGGTGCCACCTGGCATAGAAGAAAAAAAAGTGTCACATATAACACTGGCAGATCAGCAAGATGTCTGACTGAGCCTGTATACACACCTCAGTATACTGTATATACTCTGTACACCTCAGTATACTGTATATACTCTGTACAGGGCACACCTCAGTATACTGTATAAACCCTGTACAGGGCACACCTCAGTATACTGTATAAACCCTGTACAGGGCACACCTCAGTATACTGTATATACTCTGTACACCTCAGTATACTGTATATACTCTGTACAGGGCACACCTCAGTATACTGTATAAACCCTGTACAGGGCACACCTCAGTATACTGTATAAACCCTGTACAGGGCACACCTCAGTATACTGTATATACTCTGTACAGGGCACACCTCAGTATACTGTATATACTCTGTACAGTGTACACCTCAGTATACTGTATATACTCTGTACAGTGTACACCTCAGTATACTGTATATACCCTGTACAGGGCACACCTCAGTATACTGTATACTCTGTACAGGGCACACCTCAGAATACTGTATATACTCTGTACAGGGCACACCTCGGTATACTGTATATACTCTGTACAGTGTACACCTCAGTATACTGTATATACTCTGTACAGTGTACACCTCAGTATACTGTATATACTCTGTACAGTGTACACCTCAGTATACTGTATATACTCTGTACAGGGCACACCTCAGTATACTGTATATACTCTGTACAGTGCACACCTCAGTATACTGTATATACTCTGTACAGTGTACACCTCAGTATACTGTATACTCTGTACAGGGCACACCTCAGTATACTGTATACACTGTACAGGGCACACCTCAGTATACTGTATATACTCTGTACAGGGCACACCTCTGTATACTGTATACACTGTACAGGGCACACCTCGGTATACAGTATACACTGTACAGGGCACACCTCAGTATACTGTATACACTGTACAGGGCACACCTCAGTATTCTGTATACACTGTACAGGGCACACCTCAGTATTCTGTATACACTGTACAGGGCACACCTCAGTATACTGTATATACTCTGTACAGGGCACACCTCAGTATACTCTGTACAGGGCACACCTCAGTATACTGTATACTCTGTACAGGGCACACCTCGGTATACACTGTACAGGGCACACCTCGGTATACTGTATACACTGTACAGGGCACACCTCGGTATACTGTGTACACTGTACAGGGCACACCTCAGTATACTGTATATACTCTGTACAGGGCTCACCTCGGTATACTGTATACACTGTACAGGGCACACCTCAGTATTCTGTATACTCTGTACAGGGCACACCCCAGTATACTGTATACACTGTACAGGGCACACCTCGGTATACTGTATACACTGTACAGGGCACACCTCGGTATACTGTATACACTGTACAGGGCACAACTCAGTATACTGTATACACTGTACAGGGCACACCTCGGTATACTGTATACACTGTACAGGGCACACCTCGGTATACTGTATATACTCTGTACAGGGCACACCTCAGTATACTGTATACTCTGTACAGGGCACACCTCAGTATACTGTATATACTCTGTACAGGGCACACCTCGGTATACTGTATACTCTGTACAGGGCACACCTCAGTATACTGTATATACTCTGTACAGGGCACACCTCAGTATACTGTATATACTCTGTACAGGGCACACCTCGGTATACTGTATACACTGTACAGGGCACACCTCAGTATACTGTATATACTCTGTACAGGGCACACCTCGGTATACTGTATACTCTGTACAGGGCACACCTCAGTATACTGTATACACTGTACAGGGCACACCTCAGTATACTGTATATACTCTGTACAGGGCACACCTCGGTATACTGTATACACTGTACAGGGCACACCTCAGTATTCTGTATACACTCTACAGGGCACACCTCAGTATTCTGTATACACTGTACAGGGCACACCTCAGTATACTGTATATACTCAGTACAGGGCACACCTCAGTATACTCTGTACAGGGCACACCTCAGTATACTGTATACTCTGTACAGGGCACACCTCGGTATACACTGTACAGGGCACACCTCGGTATACTGTGTACACTGTACAGGGCACACCTCAGTATACTGTATATACTCTGTACAGGGCTCACCTCGGTATACTGTATACACTGTACAGGGCACACCTCGGTATACTGTATACACTGTACAGGGCACACCGCGGTATACAGTATACTCTGTACAGGGCACACCTCATTATACTGTATACTCTGTGCAGGGCACACCGCGGTATACTGTATACTCTGTACAGGGCACACCTCAGTATACTGTATACTCTGTACAGGGCACACCGCGGTATACTGTATACTCTGTACAGGGCACACCTCAGTATACTGTATACTCTGTACAGGGCACACCTCAGTATACTGTATACTCTGTACAGGGCACACCTCGGTATACTGTATACACTGTACAGGGCACACCTCGGTATACTGTATACACTGTACAGGGCACACCTCAGTATACTGTATACACTGTACAGGGCACACCTCAGTATACTGTATATACTCTGTACAGGGCACACTTCAGTATACTGTATATACTCTGTACAGGGCACACTCAGTATACTGTATACACTGTACAGGGCACACCTCGGTATACTGTATATACCCTATACAGTGTACACCTCAGTATACTGTATATACTCTGTACAGGGCACACCTCGGTATACTGTATACTCTGTACAGGGCACACCCCAGTATACTGTATATACTCTGTACAGGGCACACCTCGGTATACTGTATACACTGTACAGGGCACACCTCGGTATACTGTATACTCTGTACAGGGCACACCTCAGTATACTGTATATACTCTGTACAGGGCACACCTTGGTATACTGTATACACTGTACAGGGCACACCTCGGTATACAGTATACTCTGTACAGGGCACACCTCGGTATACTGTATACCCTGTACAGGGCACACCTCAGTATACTGTATACACTGTACAGGGCACACCTCAGTATACTGTATATACTCTGTACAGGGCACAACTCGGTATACTGTATACACTGTACAGGGCACACCTCAGTATACTGTATATACTCTGTACAGGACACACCTCGGTATACTGTATACACTGTACAGGGCACACCTCGGTATACTGTATACACTGTACAGGGCACACCTCGGTATACAGTATACACTGTACAGGGCACACCTCAGTATACTGTATACACTGTACAGGGCACACCTCGGTATACTGTATACTCTGTACAGGGCACACCTCGGTATACTGTATATACTCTGTACAGGGCACACCTCAGTATACTGTATACTCTGTACAGGGCACACCTCAGTATACTGTATATACTCTGTACAGGGCACACCTCGGTATACTGTATACTCTGTACAGAGCACACCTCAGTATACTGTATACTCTGTACAGAGCACACCTCAGTATACTGTATATACTCTGTACAGGGCACACCTCGGTATACTGTATACACTGTACAGGGCACACCTCAGTATACTGTATATACTCTGTACAGGACACACCTCGGTATACTGTATACACTGTACAGGGCACACCTCGGTATACTGTATACACTGTACAGGGCACACCTCGGTATACAGTATACACTGTACAGGGCACACCTCAGTATACTGTATACACTGTACAGGGCACACCTCGGTATACTGTATACTCTGTACAGGGCACACCTCGGTATACTGTATATACTCTGTACAGGGCACACCTCAGTATACTGTATACTCTGTACAGGGCACACCTCAGTATACTGTATATACTCTGTACAGGGCACACCTCGGTATACTGTATACTCTGTACAGAGCACACCTCAGTATACTGTATACTCTGTACAGAGCACACCTCAGTATACTGTATATACTCTGTACAGGGCACACCTCGGTATACTGTATACACTGTACAGGGCACACCTCAGTATACTGTATATACTCTGTACAGGGCACACCTCAGTATACTGTATATACTCTGTACAGGGCACACCTCAGTATACTGTATACACTGTACAGGGCACACCTCGGTATACTGTATACTCTGTACAGGGCACACCTCAGTATACTGTATATACTCTGTACAGGGCACACCTCGGTATACTGTATACACTGTACAGGGCACACCTCAGTATACTGTATATACTCTGTACAGGGCACACCTCAGTATACTGTATATACTCTGTACAGGGCACACCTCGGTATACTGTATACTCTGTACAGGGCACACCTCAGTATACTGTATACACTGTACAGGGCACACCTCGGTATACTGTATACACTGTACAGGGCACACCTCAGTATACTGTATATACTCTGTACAGGGCACACCTCGGTATACTGTATATACTCTGTACAGGGCACACCTCGGTATACTGTATACACTGTACAGGGCACACCTCGGTATACTGTATACTCTGTACAGGGCACACCTCAGTATACTGTATACACTGTACAGGGCACACCTCGGTATACTGTATACTCTGTACAGGGCACACCTCAGTATACTGTATATACTCTGTACAGGGCACACCTCGGTATACTGTATACACTGTACAGGGCACACCTAAGTATACTGTATATACTCTGTACAGGGCACACCTCAGTATACTGTATATACTCTGTACAGGGCACACCTCGGTATACTGTATACTCTGTACAGGGCACACCTCGGTATACTGTATACACTGTACAGGGCACACCTCAGTATACTGTATATACTCTGTACAGGGCACACCTCGGTATACTGTATACTCTGTACAGGGCACACCTCGGTATACTGTATACACTGTACAGGGCACACCTCGGTATACTGTATATACTCTGTACAGGGCACACCTCGGTATACTGTATATACTCTGTACAGGGCACACCTCGGTATACTGTATACACTGTACAGGGCACACCTCGGTATACTGTATACTCTGTACAGGGCACACCTCAGTATACTGTATACACTGTACAGGGCACACCTCGGTATACTGTATACTCTGTACAGGGCACACCTCAGTATACTGTATATACTCTGTACAGGGCACACCTCAGTATACTGTATATACTCTGTACAGGGCACACCTCGGTATACTGTATACACTGTACAGGGCACACCTCAGTATACTGTATATACTCTGTACAGGGCACACCTCGGTATACTGTATACTCTGTACAGGGCACACCTCGGTATACTGTATACACTGTACAGGGCACACCTCAGTATACTGTATATACTCTGTACAGGGCACACCTCGGTATACTGTATATACTCTGTACAGGGCACACCTCGGTATACTGTATACACTGTACAGGGCACACCTCAGTATACTGTATATACTCTGTACAGGGCACACCTCGGTATACTGTATATACTCTGTACAGGGCACACCTCGGTATACTGTATACACTGTACAGGGCACACCTCGGTATACTGTATACTCTGTACAGGGCACACCTCAGTATACTGTATACACTGTACAGGGCACACCTCGGTATACTGTATACTCTGTACAGGGCACACCTCAGTATACTGTATATACTCTGTACAGGGCACACCTCGGTATACTGTATACACTGTACAGGGCACACCTCAGTATACTGTATATACTCTGTACAGGGCACACCTCAGTATACTGTATATACTCTGTACAGGGCACACCTCGGTATACTGTATATACTCTGTACAGGGCACACCTCAGTATACTGTATACTCTGTACAGGGCACACCTCGGTATACTGTATACACTGTACAGGGCACACCTCAGTATACTGTATATACTCTGTACAGGGCACACCTCGGTATACTGTATATACTCTGTACAGGGCACACCTCGGTATACTGTATACACTGTACAGGGCACACCTCAGTATACTGTATATACTCTGTACAGGGCACACCTCGGTATACTGTATATACTCTGTACAGGGCACACCTCGGTATACTGTATACACTGTACAGGGCACACCTCGGTATACTGTATACTCTGTACAGGGCACACCTCAGTATACTGTATACACTGTACAGGGCACACCTCGGTATACTGTATACTCTGTACAGGGCACACCTCAGTATACTGTATACACTGTACAGGGCACACCTCAGTATACTGTATATACTCTGTACAGGGCACACCTCGGTATACTGTATACACTGTACAGGGCACACCTCGGTATACTGTATACACTGTACAGGGCACACCTCAGTATACTGTATATACTCTGTACAGGGCACACCTCGGTATACTGTATACACTGTACAGGGCACACCTCAGTATACTGTATACACTGTACAGGGCACACCTCAGTATACTGTATATACTCTGTACAGGGCACACCTCGGTATACTGTATACACTGTACAGGGCACACCTCGGTATACTGTATATACTCTGTACAGGGCACACCTCGGTATACTGTATACACTGTACAGGGCACACTCAGTATACTGTATACTCTGTACAGGGCACACCTCGGTATACTGTATACACTGTACAGGGCACACCTCGGTATACTGTATACACTGTACAGGGCACACCTCGGTATACTGTATACACTGTACAGGGCACACCTCGGTATACTGTATACACTGTACAGGGCACACTCAGTATACTGTATACTCTGTACAGGGCACACCTCGGTATACTGTATACACTGTACAGGGCACACCTCGGTATACTGTATACACTGTACAGGGCACACCTCGGTATACTGTATACACTGTACAGGGCACACCTCGGTATACTGTATACTCTGTACAGGGCACACCTCGGTATACTGTATATACTCTGTACAGGGCACACCTCGGTATACTGTATATACTCTGTACAGGGCACACCTCGGTATACTGTATATACTCTGTACAGGGCACACCTCGGTATACTGTATATACTCTGTACAGGGCACACCTCGGTATACAGTATACACTGTACAGGGCACACCTCAGTATACTGTATACTCTGTACAGGGCACACCTCGGTATACTGTATATACTCTGTACAGGGCACACCTCAGTATACTGTATACACTGTACAGGGCACACCTCGGTATACTGTATACTCTGTACAGGGCACACCTCAGTATACTGTATACACTGTACAGGGCACACCTCAGTATACTGTATACACTGTACAGGGCACACCTCAGTATACTGTATACACTGTACGGGGCACACCTCAGTATACTCAGGCTGGAGCCAGAGGATCCTCCTACCAGTGACACAGCCCGGAAACGGGAAAACCCAGAGTGCGCGACACCCTCCTCAGCGACATGGGCAGCGGGACTGGTGCGGGCGCCGCATAGACAGATGGGCACAGGCGCCGCCGGCTCTGAGAGGAGACACATCGTGGTGCGGTTGGGCAGAGCTTCCCGGCGCCATAGGCTGCAGGTAGTGACACGGCTGCTGTGTTGTGTCTGTGTGTCGTTGTCAGTGTGTATATAGGTGTGTGTACACTCCTCCAGCCTCACCTCACTGCCAGCTGTGGTGCTGTGCACCGGGTGCCCATGGTGGGGGGAGCACCTGCTGGCACTTGTTGTGCAGGTTGTCCACTGTATATATATGGAGTCCCTGCTAGATTCTGCCTATATGCCTCCATTGTGCTGCTCCTTCTTCCTCCTGGACCTGCTGTAACTTTCCAGACAGTCTTTCTTCTTTAACCACTTCCATATCACAAGATATTTTGTATAATTTCCCCAAACCTCATCCTCTCCCTATATGTATTGTATAGAATGAGGGGTCTAGTGTGTAGGGTGCAGGTTGGGACAGTACATATCAGTGCCCCCCAACCTGTGGCTCTCCAGTTTTTGCAAAACTACAACTCCCATCATGGTGACATCATGGCAAGATGAGAGTTGGACTTTTGTAACAGCTAGAGAGCCATAGGTTGGGCTGTAAATGGAGAAATGTGGGTTACACATAGATCTATATGCTTTAACCCTATATAATACCCAGTGCACTTATTACAGGAACTAGTGTTGGTTATAGACTAGATAGGGTTAAGTTGGTCGCTATAGAGAGAGACTGTATGCGGGCGATGAGTAGAGGAAGAACTACAACCCTCATCTGTCAGTCTGTATAGAAATGGACAGAATCCAGCAGTCACGCCTATGTTAATCTGTCTCTTACTATGTACAGTAAATGTGTCTATTTGGAAAACTATGTATACCTATTAGAGATGAGCGAACTTACAGTAAATTCGATTCGTCACGAACTTCTCGGCTCGGCAGTTGATGGCTTTTCCTGCATAAATTAGTTCAGCTTTCCGGTGCTCCGGTGGGCTGGAAAAGGTGGATACAGTCCTAGGAGACTCTTTCCTAGCACTGTATCCACCTTTTCCAGCCCACCGGAGCACCTGAAGGCTGAACTAATTTACGCAGGAAAAGTCATCAACTGCCGAGCCGAGAAGTTCGTGACAAATGGAATTTACTGTAAGTTCACTCATCTCTAAGACCTATGTTTTGAAGTGCGGAGGGTTGTGTTTGCAATATATAAATAGTCTAAACAATCACTATAAAGCAGTGTTTCCAAACCAGTGTGCCTCCAGCTGTTGCAAAACTACAACTCCCAGCATGCTCGGACAGCCTTCGGCTGTCCGGGCATGCTGGGAGTTGTAGTTTTGCAACAGCTGGAGGAACTCTGGTTAGGAAACACTGCTTTATATATAGTGAGGCTGGAATTGTATCATTTCAGGTAAAGAACATGTTACAATACATTGCGTACAATAACAATCTGCACTTCTGTATCAGCAAGCGGCAAACCCCAGGAAGCCAGCGATGGCGCAGATCTAGAAATCCGCAACACATGTTTAGGCTGTTTTCTATCGGTCTGATGGCTCCTACAGGTTATAGTGTTTTTTTTTTTTGCTTGTCCAACTTTGTAAAAAGTTTCAAATACTTGGAAATAAATAATTGGAAATAAATTGGAAATTAAATTATATATATATATATATATATATATATATATATATATATATATTTTTTTTTTTACTTTATTTAATTATTATAAATTTTTTGTTTTTTTGTTTTCTTTTTTCAATATACATTGCATGTTTGTCTTGCTGTCAATGAATGTAAACGTTCTTGTTTACGGTACAGCCCGACAACCTGTTCTGCGCGGCCCATTGCAGGACGGAGCGCCGCTTCTTTCCGTGCTGCGTAAAGCAGAGTTTGCTTTAGAACAGGACCAGCCCTTTACTGTCATATTATTAGGTGGAAGTTCTAGAGAAAAATAACCCAAATTCACTAGAAAAGCTGCAGAGAGAGCGAGGTCTATCAACTCTACATAGTGCGGAGCCTGGTCCCGACTGGTGAATGTTAGTAGCTGCCCTCAGGGCACTGCCACCTCCTGTCTGGCCTGTATCTTAATAAATAGTAATGCAATAGAGGGAAGATGTAATGAGTTTATTCTCCACACACGGATGGCGCTCTCAGCTGACAGGCGCGTTGTCCCCTGGCTCCGTTCCGCCTGTCTCATCTCCATGCACTTTTAAATTAACCTTATCAGTGACAGGAACACCATGTGCCGCAGAGTAATAATCGTATTCGTGATGGGCATCACCTGCTTCATAGGAGTCATGCATGTACAGGCTATAGGTGATGACAGTATATAACAGTAGTAGAAGCTGCGTGGCACACTGTAACGTCCAGTCATGCATGTCCAGGTTATAGGTGATGACAGTATATAACAGTAGTAGCTGTGTGGCACACTGTAACGTCCAGTCATGCATGTACAGGCTATAGGTGATGACAGTATATAACAGTAGTAGAAGCTGAGTGGCACAGTGTAACGTCCAGTCATGCATGTCCAGGCTATAGGTGATGACAGTATATAACAGTAGTAGAAGCTGAGTGGCACACTGTAACATCCAGTCATGCATGTCCAGGCTATAGGTGATGACAGTATATAACAGTAGTAGCTGCTGAGTGGCACACTGTAACATCCAGTCATGCATGTCCAGTCTATAGGTGACGACAGTATATAACATTAGTAGCTGAGTGGCACACTGTAACGTCCAGTCATGCATGTCCAGGCTATAGGTGATGACAGTATATAACAGTCGTAGCTGTGTGGCACACTGTAACATCCAGTCATGCATGTCCAGGCTATAGGTGATGACAGTATATAACAGTAGTAGCTGCGTGGCACACTGTAACATCCAGTCATGCATGTCCAGGTTATAAGTGATGACAGTATATAACAGTTGTAGCTGCGTGGCACACTGTAACGTCCAGCCATGCATGTACAGGCTATAGGTGATGACTGTATATAGCAGTTGTAGCTGCGTGGCACACTGTAACGTCCAGCCATGCATGTCCAGGTTATAGGTGATGACAGTATATAGCAGTAGTAGTAGCTGCGTGGCACACTGTAACGTCCAGCCATGCATGTACAGGCTATAGGTGATGACTGTATATAGCAGTAGTAGTAGCTGCGTGGCACACTGTAACGTCCAGCCATGCATGTCCAGGCTATAGGCGATGACAGTATATAGCAGTAGTAGTAGCTGCGTGGCACACTGTAACGTCCAGTAATGCATGTCCAGGCTATAGGTGATGACAGTATATAACAGTCGTAGCTGCGTGGCACACTGTAACGTCCAGCCATGCATGTCCAGGTTATAGGTGATGACAGTATATAACAGTCGTAGCTGCGTGGCACACTGTAACGTCCAGTCATGCATGTCCAGGCTATAGGTGATGACAGTATATAACAGTAGTAGCTGAGTGGCACACTGTAACGTCCAGCCATGCATGTACAGGCTATAGGTGATGACAGTATATAGCAGTAGTAGTAGCAGCTGCGTGGCACACTGTAACGTCCAGTCATGCATGTCCAGGCTATAGGTGATGACAGTATATAACAGTAGTAGAAGCTGAGTAGCACACTGTAACGTCCAGTCATGCATGTCCAGTCTATAGGTGACGACAGTATATAACATTAGTAGCTTAGTGGCACACTGTAACGTCCAGTCATGCATGTCCAGGCTATAGGTGATGACAGTATATAACAGTAGTAGTAGCTGCGTGGCACACTGTAACATCCAGTCATGCATGTCCAGGCTATAAGTGATGACAGTATATAACAGTCTTAGCTGCGTGGCACACTGTAACGTCCAGCCATGCATGTCCAGGTTATAGGTGATGACAGTATATAGCAGTAGTAGTAGCTGCGTGGCACACTGTAACGTCCAGCCATGCATGTACAGGCTATAGGTGATGACAGTATATAGCAGTAGTAGTAGCAGCTGCGTGGCACACTGTAACGTCCAGTAATGCATGTCCAGGCTATAGGTGATGACAGTATATAACAGTCATAGCTGCGTGGCACACTGTAACGTCCAGCCATGCATGTCCAGGTTATAGGTGATGACAGTATATAGCAGTAGTAGTAGCTGCGTGGCACACTGTAACGTCCAGTAATGCATGTCCAGGCTATAGGTGATGACAGTATATAACAGTAGTAGCTGCGTGGCACACTGTAACGTCCAGTCATGCATGTCCAGGCTATAGGTGATGACAGTATATAACAGTAGTAGAAGCTGCGTGGCACACTGTAACGTCCAGTCATGCATGTCCAGGTTATAGGTGATGACAGTATATAACAGTAGTAGCTGTGTGGTACACTGTAACGTCCAGTCATGCATGTACAGGCTATAGGTGATGACAGTATATAGCAGTAGTAGTAGCTGCGTGACACACTGTAACGTTCAGTCATGCATGTCCAGGCTATAGGTGATGACAGTATATAACAGTAGTAGCTGCGTGGCACACTGTAACGTCCAGTCATGCATGTACAGGCTATAGGTGATGACAGTATATAACAGTAGTAGCTGAGTGGCACACTGTAACGTCCAGTCATGCATGTACAGGCTATAGGTGATGACAGTATATAGCAGTAGTAGTAGCTGCGTGGCACACTGTAACGTCCAGTCATGCATGTCCAGGCTATAGGTGATGACAGTATATAACAGTAGTAGCTGCGTGGCACACTGTAACGTCCAGTCATGCATGTCCAGGCTATAGGTGATGACAGTATATAACAGTAGTAGCTGCGTGGCACACTGTAACGTCCAGTCATGCATGTACAGGCTATAGGTGATGACAGTATATAGCAGTAGTAGTAGCTGCGTGGCACACTGTAACGTCCAGTCATGCATGTCCAGGCTATAGGTGATGACAGTATATAACAGTAGTAGCTGCGTGGCACACTGTAATGTCCAGTCATGCATGTCCAGGCTATAGGTGATGACAGTATATAACAGTAGTAGCTGCGTGGCACACTGTAACGTCCAGTCATGCATGTCCAGGCTATAGGTGATGACAGTATATAGCAGTAGTAGTAGCTGCGTGGCACACTGTAATGTCCAGTCATGCATGTCCAGGCTATAGGTGATGACAGTATATAACAGTAGTAGCTGAGTGGCACACTGTAACGTCCAGCCATGCATGTCCAGGCTATAAGTGATGACAGTATATAACAGTAGTAGCTGCGTGGCACACTGTAACGTCCAGTCATGCATGTCCAGGTTATAGGTGATGACAGTATATAACAGTAGTAGCTGTGTGGCACACTGTAACGTCCAGTCATGCATGTACAGGCTATAGGTGATGACAGTATATAGCAGTAGTAGTAGCTGCGTGACACACTGTAACGTTCAGTCATGCAGGTCCAGGCTATAGGTGATGACAGTATATAACAGTAGTAGCTGTGTGGCACACTGTAACGTCCAGTCATGCATGTACAGGCTATAGGTGATGACAGTATATAGCAGTAGTAGTAGCTGCGTGACACACTGTAACGTTCAGTCATGCATGTCCAGGCTATAGGTGATGACAGTATATAACAGTAGTAGCTGCGTGGCACACTGTAACGTCCAGTCATGCATGTACAGGCTATAGGTGATGACAGTATATAACAGTAGTAGCTGAGTGGCACACTGTAACGTCCAGTCATGCATGTACAGGCTATAGGTGATGACAGTATATAGCAGTAGTAGTAGCTGCGTGGCACACTGTAACGTCCAGTCATGCATGTCCAGGCTATAGGTGATGACAGTATATAACAGTAGTAGCTGCGTGGCACACTGTAACGTCCAGTCATGCATGTCCAGGCTATAGGTGATTACAGTATATAACAGTAGTAGCTGCGTGGCACACTGTAACGTCCAGTCATGCATGTCCAGGCTATAGGTGATGACAGTATATAACAGTAGTAGCTGCGTGGCACACTGTAATGTCCAGTCATGCATGTCCAGGCTATAGGTGATGACAGTATATAACAGTAGTAGCTGAGTGGCACACTGTAACGTCCAGTCATGCATGTCCAGGTTATAAGTGATGACAGTATATAGCAGTAGTAGTAGCTGCGTGGCACACTGTAACGTCCAGTCATGCATGTACAGGCTATAGGTGATGACAGTATATAACAGTAGTAGCTGAGTGGCACACTGTAACGTCCAGCCATGCATGTCCAGGTTATAAGTGATGACAGTATATAGCAGTAGTAGTAGCTGCGTGGCACACTGTAACGTCCAGTCATGCATGTACAGGCTATAGGTGATGACAGTATATAGCAGTAGTAGTAGCTGCGTGGCACACTGTAACGTCCAGTCATGCATGTCCAGGCTATAGGTGATGACAGTATATAACAGTAGTAGCTGAGTGGCACACTGTAACGTCCAGTCATGCATGTACAGGCTATAGGTGATGACAGTATATAGCAGTAGTAGTAGCTGCGTGGCACACTGTAACGTCCAGACATGCATGTACAGGCTATAGGTGATGACAGTATATAACAGTAGTAGCTGAGTGGCACACTGTAACGTCCAGTCATGCATGTACAGGCTATAGGTGATGACAGTATATAGCAGTAGTAGTAGCTGCGTGGCACACTGTAACGTCCAGACATGCATGTACAGGCTATAGGTGATGACAGTATATAACAGTAGTAGCTGAGTGGCACACTGTAACGTCCAGTCATGCATGTACAGGCTATAGGTGATGACAGTATATAGCAGTAGTAGTAGCTGCGTGGCACACTGTAACGTCCAGTCATGCATGTACAGGCTATAGGTGATGACAGTATATAGCAGTAGTAGTAGCTGCGTGGCACACTGTAACGTCCAGTCATGCATGTCCAGGCTATAGGTGATGACAGTATATAGCAGTAGTAGTAGCTGCGTGGCACACTGTAACGTCCAGCCATGACGTGGTCAGTCACTAGGTTTATCACTGCAGACTACATCCTTCATCTACGTAACACCTTATGTAATTTCCTTTTGTAAGTAGATGTTGATTTCATAACGTAAATGGGCACGGTCAGATCTAAAAACTTTTTGTATGTTGTTACTGATGAAAATTAAAGATCTTTTGTAATATGGTTGTTTATATATCTGGGAGTTGTAGTTTTGCTACATCTGGAGGGCCACAGTTTGGAGACCACTGCTTTTAACAGGTACATTGGGGGAAGCAATAAAACAACGTGTACTCACCTGCCCTCATCCCCTCCAGTATCATTCCATGTGCAGTCCATTTCCGCTGCGCTGCCCTTACTGGTCTCTGTCTTGACACAAAAAAGTTCCTGCTGATACTGGTCAATGCTGCAGAGCAGGGATGGGCACTGTCAGAGAGGCAACGCTATCAGGGCTGATGTGGTCCTCCATTTTTTTATTGTTTAGTTTTTTTTCTTTTGTTTTTGTTTAAAAGTGCTCCAAGGAAGGACAACCTGTGAGCTGGCAACAGGGTCATGGGTGGCCATGTCTCACATATCTGAGTGGTGAGCAAAGACTAGCCTGTCTGCTCCAGTCACACAAATTACTGAAAACGTTACCACAATAGGCTCATGAGAACTGGACAATGGAAGAAGGTGGCCCGGTGTGTGCTGGAAAACAAGCCTGATGCATGGAGGCCGCACCTCACAACTTGCAGGACCTAAAGGGTTGTTTGGTGGGGATTCTCTTTAGGCTAAGTTTCCACTTGGGTTTTTCTGGCAGTTTTTGGATTTCTGCCACTGCAGTTTTTGAGCCAAAGTCAGAAGTGGATCCATAAGGGAAGAGAAGTGTAAGTTCTTCCTTTATATGTCCTATTCCTTTTGAATCCACTTCTGACTTTGGCTCAAAAACTCTTGCTTTCAAGATATAAACTAACTGCTGCTTAATATATCTTACCTCTTAAAGGGGTATTCTGGCAAAAAATTGTGTATCCCCTGTAGGATACAGGATAGCACTTGTGGGTGGAGGGGGTCCGACTTCTGGGAGCAAACACCCCACGCCCACCCGTGATCTCTTGCCCGGCGCCCTAGCTCTCTGAGAGGAGCACGTGCTACAGATGGCACACGCACTATTCCAGTGTTTCCCAAGCGCGGTCCTCAAGTCCCCCCAACAGGTCATGTTTTCAGGATTTCCTTAGTCTTTCACAGGTGATATAATTGGTGATCCCTGATTCACTGACCATAAATATATCACCTGTAAAAGACTAAGGAAATCCAGAAAACATGACCTGGTGGGGGACTAGAGGACCGCGCTTGTGAAACACTGCTCTATTCATTCACTATGGGAGTAGCGCATGCTGTCTGTAGTACGCACTCCTCTCAGAGAGTCGGGGTCCTGGGCTCACCCCCCCAGCGATCAGACATTTTACCATATCCTGTGGATAGGGCATTCGTCGCTTTTCGCCAGACTACCCCTTAAATATTATGGCTCATCCAAAGCTGAACAAATCCCTGGAACCATTGAGCATAGAAATAATCTGCTTGCGCCTGACTTTTTGAGTTGTATTTTGTTGATAAATATGAAAATTCCCATTGCTAAAAATAAAAATCAAACTATTTGTCTTTCAAATCTCTCACATGGTTTGGGTATTGGGTGTAAGTACACAAAATAGTGGCACATGTTTATTTCATTGCAGAGTTTGTGTGAGATTACAATTGGCGCTTAGTTGACTGACCTTTTCCCTTTTTTCTCAGCAAGTATTGAACTCCCTCCTTCTCCATCATGGATGACTCTCTTGTCCGAGAGAACGCTGGCCTGATGCCATACCTAGTGGCTGCATCTCAGATCCTTGGGGTGGCAGCGCTAGCAGTTACAGGAGCTTGGCTTTCCCAGTACAGAGGCGGATTTTCCTGGGATGGACCAGAGCAATTCAATGTCCACCCCCTTTGCATGGTGCTAGGAATGGTCTTTTTGTGTGGTGATGGTAAGTAAAGAATGGTGTGGAATGTTCTTTTTTTATTCAATAGATTAGTTTTGAAATTTAGAGAAAGTAGTGTTTCAAATGAGTTCTGTTAAATGTGTTTGTGCCACCTCTGTCACCATGAGAGATCCTTGGGATTAGAATATGTGCCACTTTGATATGGAGTCGTGGGGGCTTTAATCTGAGGAGGGGCAGAAATGTTATCACATTTAGGATTAATAGCATCAGCTGCAGCTCCTTTAATTGACTGGATGGTGAGAAATGCATTAACACTGGGTAAATAGTAACAGAACTAAGGCTGATTTTCCACTTGGCAGTTTTTTAGCCAAAGTCAGAAGTGGATCTAGGAGGAAGATGTATACGTCCTTCCTTTATATGTCCTATTGCTTTTGAATACACTTCTGGCTTTGGATCAAAAAAATAAAAAATAAACTGCCAGTGGAAACGCAGCCTAAAGCTGTATAGGTTAGTGCTGCTGAGATAAGACTTTTAAACAGTACCTGTCATCAAATAAACTTTTCTAAACTAACTCAGGCTATGTTCCCTAACTACTCCTAAAACCCCTCCTGCTGTTAAATAAAAAAAATAAAATAAAAAAATAAAAACATTTCAGAGCTTAAAAAAGCTGTGTATCTTAGCATTCTTCTTGCTCACATAGTGCAATCTCCCAGCAGGAGAAAGTAGGCATTTCCCTGCATGCATGACATCACTGAACCCTGCTGGGGGACCACTTCCGCCCTCACATCTTTGCAGAGCTGTGATGAATAGAAGAACTCAGGCTCTGTGCAGCTTTCAGTCTGTGCAGATTTCAGTGAGGCTCTGTGTAACTTTCATTCTGTGCAGCTTTCAGTCTGTGCAGCTTTCAGTGAGGCTCTGTGCATTTTTCAGTCTGTGCAGCTTTCAGTCTGTGTAGATTTCAGTCTGTGTAGATTTCAGTCTGTGTAGCTTTTAGTCTGTGCAGCTTTTAGTCTGTGCAGCTTTTAGTCTGTGCAGCTTTCAGTCGGTGCAGCTTTTAGTCGGTGCAGCTTTCAGTGAGGCTCTGTGCAGCTTTCAGTGAGGCTCTGTGCAGCTTTCAGTGAGGCTCTGTGCAGCTGTTAATCAAGCTCAGAGCAGCCAGAAGCATTTCCTGAGTTTTGTCTCCTGCCAGGCCGGGAGGAAACCAAACTTACTGTATTAATTGCAGCAAGGACCTGAACAGAGCCTCCTAGTGGCCACATTTCCAATTACATTTTATATTTATGTTGATAATTTTAAAAGCAAGTGAATGGGGAAGTGTCTGCTAATTACACAAGGAAGACTATATTAAAATTTTTATTTGGTTATTTGGTGACAGGTACTCTTTAAGACACAGAGATGAAGAACCTTTTGTAACAAATGTAGTGCATTTAGATGTTTTCAGGCCCTTTCACTTTTTATGGCAAAACTATTTTTATTGAAAAAATATAACAACAGTGGCAAACAGAAATGGTAAACCACTCAGTAATAGGACACGTTGGTCCACACAGGAAGACTTAATACAAAGAACCAGACCCAGTATAAACATAAGCGAGTGTCCACTTTTGCACATTTTGTTATGTTGCTGCTTTGTGCTGAAATAAAAAAATAAAATCCAAGTTTTCCCCATCAATCGGCCTTTAATACCCCATAACCACAGATGTAGCACAGAATTATAGAAATTTTGGCAAATTTATTAAAAAGGAGAAAATAACATTTTATGGACATAAGTATTTAGACCCTCTGCAGTGACCCTTGAAATTTCTCTCCAGGGTCTTCAATTTCTATTGATCATCTCTAAGATATTTCTGCACCTTCATTGGAGTCACCTTTGGTAAATCCAGATGATTGGACAGGATTTGAAAAGACACAGCCCTGTCTATATAAGGTCTCACAGCTGACAATGTATATCAGAGCAAAAACCAAGCCATGAGGCGGAAAGAACTGCCCGTAGAGCTCAGAGAGAGGATTGTGTGGATCCACAGATTTGGAGAAGGGTACACGGGTACACTAGCTTGCATAACTCTGGCAGTCCTATCAAACTAAGAAATCAGGGGAAAGAATCCAATAAGTTCCAAATATCCTGTGTGCAGATTGGAGAAACTTCCAGAAGGTTAACCATCACTGTGACCAGAAAGAAGCCTCTGATGAAACAAAGATTTGGGAACCAGGCCCTGCTTATCCCCTGCCCAATACCATTATTACAGTGAAGCTTTGGGGTGGCAGCATCATGCTGTGGGGATATTTTTCAGCTGCTGGGACAGAGATAGGGTCTATTCACGTGGCAGAATTTCCGCTCATCCGCGCCAATTCAGCTTCCGCTTGTGTGGATTTTGTGCTGAATTGGTGCGGTATTGGTGTGGAATCCAAGCAGAAATTCTGCAGAAGTGTGAATGCGAGTGTGGACTCCTTTAGAAGTGTATTGAGCTTTCATTTGAGGAGGAATTACTCAAGCGAAATTCCGCTTGAGGAAATTCTGCCGTGTGAATAGACCCAGACTGGTAGGCTGGTAGTAAAGGGTCTGAATACTTTATCAATGGAAACTTTTAGTTTTTTCCCTTTTAATTAGCAAATATTCCTAAAATCCTGGTTTCACCTTGTCATTATGGAGTATTGAGTGCTGAAAGATGGGGGGTAACTTGATTTTTTTATTATTTATTTTAGCACAAGTCTGCAACATTATTATTATTTATTTTAGCACAAGTCTGCAACATTATTATTATTTATTTTAGCACAAGTCTGCAACATTATTATTATTTATTTTAGCACAAGTCTGCAACATAACAAGGGTTTGAAAACATTCTGGTGAGGATTCCTGTGTGTATGGCGTGGTCGGACCACGCCAGCGCTGCTACACACAGGAATCCTCACCAGCACCTCTTACACCCACCAGTATCAGAAGAGTGCTGTTATACATTTGGACCTGAGGAAGGCACTCTGTATGTGCCGAAACGCGTTGTCCCTATTTACAAATAAAAAATATTTGTCCTGTGCTGGCTTGAGTCTCTCCGTCTTTATGATCTCCTAAGCAGCGCCTCACAAGACCGTTTTTCACCTCTCTCTGGGATTTTCGTGTATGCACAAAAATGTAACAGCAGATGATGTTGGTGGTGACCACATTCATGATTAATGGGCTTCCTTATGACATAACAAACTATTAGGACTGTATCAGGACTGTGAGCCAATGTAATAAAGGTTTTATTTTATAGAGTTGGTTGAACTAGACGGGTATACATTCAACATGGTGGACACTGTAGATCTGTTGATCTTTTGTATGAACAAAGTTCCTAAAAGGTTCACGCTACCTTCCTCACCCACCTCCTGGCGTAGTATTATGCAGTCTGTGTTCTCCTGGATACTTTATGATGCCTGTGAACTTGTTTTCTTTCCATAGCTCTGCTGGTGTTTCGAGTATTTAGACATGAAACCAAAAGGGCGACCAAGATCCTCCATGGTGTATTGCATATTATGGCACTGATAATATCGCTTGTAGGTAGGTGGTACATTGTGTTTGGTGTCTTGTGTGATGTGTATCTTCATACTGTACTTCTTATACAATGGGGTATCACACCAAAGTTGATCAAAATGGACAATTTTAACCAAATGTTCATTTTAGCTGACTTATATGAAGTTGGCTGTAAGTAAAATTTTCATTCACTAGTCTCTGCTCCTGTAGTGCAGGGGGTCTTTACACAGACTTTCCCACTAAGGCCCCCTTCACATATATCAGCTATCTGGCAGTGTTTCCCTCTGGTGTGCAAACTGATGCTATAACTAATCCCATTCATTTGAATGGGACAGTTCACAATAATCCGGCGTCTCAATTTTTACGCCGAATGGTTGGCCATGCCGGACGGCACCGGACAGGGGAACACAGCTTGCTTTCTGGCATCCAGAAACTATGGATGCCGGATGCTACACAACTGATGACAACTGATGCATGTTGTCATCAGTTGTGGCATCAGTTGCATCGAGATTTAGGCCTAATACTGGACATACGTGAACTCTCCAACCTAATAGATCATCTGCCCTTTGCCCATCGCATATGGACACTTTGAATGATTGAAACAGGCAATATTGAGTAAAGTCTGTTGATGATCATTCGAGTATTGGCACCTTCACTCATTATAAATTAAATATTACAAGACGGAACATCTGTTGTCCCAAAATCTTCCTTATTGTTAAAGCTTGCACCATTATAGCTCGGTAAGTACAGGATTTCCCTCTGAGCTGCCCATATAAGTGTGAATCCAGTGCAGAGATATAGAAAAATGGAGCACTCACCCGGTCTTTGATAGAGAAAAGCTTCTTTATTGCATCAAGAAAATCTTGGCGTTCCAAGAACGCCAAGATTTTCTTGATGCAATAAAGAAGCTTTTCTCTATCAAAGACCGGGTGAGTGCTCCATTTTTCTATATCTCTGCACTGGATTCATATTTTACCTTGTATTTGAGCACCGAGATGGTCTGATGGCTGCAGGAGTGATTTGAATATTCCCATATGCGAAGTAACCGTGCCGGGTTAGCTCTGTGTTGGATCTATTGCCCATATAAGTCTTTTGATATCATCTCCATACACATTTTGTATCTCGGTTGTGACATTTTCACAGGGCTTCTGTTCGTTGCCTCTGGCACTGATGTATCCTTCCCATAACCAGTTAATCTAGTTTAGAGGCTCCAATTGTCACAGAGCAGATGTGTCTCTACGTAAATTGGAGGGGGAAGGGTGGGGGGATGGGTGCTGTTAAGGAAAATGTCCTTGTCCCCATCATTCATAGAGTAGGTCAGTTGGGATGGATACATTACAGTGGATCTACATTTCCATCAGGCAACAATAAGACTTATGTTTATTTTTTTGTCAAGGAACTTGTGTAATCTATAGACCAATAAAGGAGCCAAACAACAGGATATATAGGATTCTTGTGAAATATAGTATTGGTGTTCTGTTTACACTACGGAATTTCCAAGCAGAATAACGTTTAGAAATTCTGCTTTGAAATTCTGGTGCATCAGAGTCCAATTGCTGGCAATGGGATTCCTCTGCACAGTGCACACTACAGTCTTGTCCATTCTTTAGGCAGAAGCTGCTTTGCAGACATTGTCATTAGAGATGAGCGAACTTACAGTAAATTCGATTCGTCACGAACTTCTCGACTCGGCAGTTGATGACTTTTCCTGCATAAATTAGTTCAGCTTTCCGGTGCTCCGGTGGGCTGGAAAAGGTGGATACAGTCCTAGGAGACTCTTTCCTAGGAATGTATCCACCTTTTCCAGCCCACTGGAGCACCTGAAGGCTGAACTAATTTACGCAGGAAAAGTCATCATCTGCCGAGCCGAGAAGTTCGTGACGAATCGAATTTACTGTAAGTTCGCTCATCTCTAGTATCAAGGCCAGAAGTGACCTGCAAGGAAAGGGTGTACCTTTTCATCTCTGCGGATTACCCCTTTAATCCTGCTGTTTTCACGGAAGCATTATTATAATGAAGTAAGACTTTGTTTGTCCACAGGGATCATTGCTGTATTCCAGTTCCACAAGAAGAAAAGCATCCCAGATGTGTACAGTCTGCACAGCTGGTTGGGCATCACCACATTCACTCTCTACATCCTACAGGTTAGTTGTTGCTCCTGTCCATGCATTTTTTATCAGGAAAGAACGGGAAACTTTGGTTTTTTAATGGTTTTTTAATGGTCTGTTGTATGTCTGCATCTGTTTGTACAGTGGTCCCTCAACATACGATGGTAATCCATTCCAACGGACCATCGTTTGTTGAAACCATCGTATGTTGAGGGATCCGTGCAATGTAAAGTATAGGACAGTGGTCTACAACCTGCGGACCTCCAGATGTTGCAAAACTACAACACTCAGCATGCCCGGACAGCCAACGGCTGTCCGGGCATGCTGGGTGTTGTAGTTTTGCAACATCTGGACGTCCGCAGGTTGTAGACCACTGTTAGAGGAAGTTGTACTCACCTGTCCCCGCCGCTCCGGACCGTCACCGTTGCCCGGGATGTTGCTGTCCCCGACGCTCCAGCCAGGCCTCTGCTTCCCCGGCAACCGCGCTCTCCGTCGCCGCCATCACGTCGCTACGCATGCCGCTCCTATTGGATAACGGGACGGCGTGCGCAGCGATGTGATGACGACGATGGAGAGCGCCGACGATGCAGGGGATCCTGAAGAGGAAGCGCCGGAACCCCGAGGACAGGTAAGAGACATCACCGGAGCTCACGAGGCACCGTAAACGGCTATCCGGTGGCAGCTGAAGCAGTCTGCGCTGCCGGATAGCCGTTTATGCGATGGCCCCGACATACAAAAGCATCGTATGTTGATGTTGCCTTCAACATGCGTTGGCCTCTGAGAGGCCATCGAATGTTGAAATGATCGTAGGTCGGGGCCATCGTAGGTCGAGGGGTCACTGTATCTGTTTTAAAGCTCATAGTCAATTGCAAGATTCATTAGAAATACAGGATGTGCAACACGATGGCTTTCCTGTAGAAACCTGATGCCATAGACTTGCATTGTACAAAAAAAAAAAAGGATCCATCAGTGAATTTTGTGTGGTCACTGCAGGGGAAGTGAAAAACAAGACAGTGTAATACTACATTGCTCCTGTAGTGGTCACTGCAGGGGAAGTGCCAAGCTGGCGGCTGTTAGTTAGTTGTTTTCTGGCCAAGTTAGTTGTTTTCTCAGATGCCAGTACTGGGTCGGAGATATCAGCTTATCTCCCCTGGGCTACATTGGGAATATGGCTGTTCCTGTTTTTAAAACCAGGCAATCTTTTTAACCTTTCTTAATTCCTAAAACAAATATCCACCTTTCCTACAACCAGTTGAACACTATTTTGGGGTATATGATTGTGTGATCCAGTTCTTTATGTGACTTTTCACTTGCATCATTGTTGGCCACACATCCAGTTTACACAAGGAAACGTGAGGCCAACCAATGATTTTAGGGCCACACAATCCTAGCAATCGCTCCTTCATCAGTTCATCGCTGGGTCTGTTACATAGGACAATAATCTGCCTTTTTGGCCAATAATTGACCAGTGTAGAAAGCCCTTTACACTCTGATGTATTAGAGTAGGTGGGATGTGTCAGACTTTTAGCAGTGAAGATTAGAATACCGGTGGATAGAGAAGATAGCCACTCGACACTATGAGGATTAGCGTCCTGATATTTTTTGGAAAGCTGGGATATGGACTGTATGATGTACTTGGCATTCTAGGCGGTGCCAGTTACTTAAAAAGACGTGAATCCGTAATTTTGTTGCCAACTGGTAGAAGCAGCAAAATGCACCGTAAGGTTGAGTGCTATACTACAATTCTTCTCTTTCCACCAGAACATTAGAATACCATTGCCAGTAAAGGTAACAATCTTCATATCCTTTAGAGGAGCCTTCTAGCAAACTGTTTGGAAACCACTGAGACCTTTCAGTAACATTTACATTATTATCGTTGTACAGATTATATGTACAGCTCTAGACTTGTTGGTAGTGCTCCGAGCCAATGTGGTCACAAAATAAGGAGGACAAAGCTGTCACTTGTTCATATGGAATAAAGGTGGTGGGTGCCTCAGAATCTCTGGTGCTTTACCAGTTGCCCTCTGATGCCTGTTTCTTTGAAGACAATTCACAGACCTTCTGTATAACTGTAATTTATTAACTCTTTCTTTCACAGTGGATCCTTGGCTTCATTATGTTCTTTCTGCCTGGTGTGGGTTTTGCAATCAAGAGTCGCTTTAAGCCGTTTCATGTGTTCTTGGGTTTTAGTCTACTAGTGAGCACCATCGCCACATGCTTGTTGGGCCTCACAGAGAAACTGCTGTTTTCAATACCGTGAGTATCTATGATGGAACCCACCCATTTACTCTGTATGGATGACTACACCTGTGCTTCACTCTTGCAATATACGTTAAATGTGTGTGTTACTCAACCCAAGTCTACTACTACCCTCAACAGGACATTCTGTTCTACTACACTTCACAATCACTAATAAACTGGCCCTTATTAAATCATCCTTACAGTATTAAAGTGCATGGCTGCTGATCAGCAATTGATGGCCTATCCTAAGAATGGGCCACTAAAAATGTTTCCCTGCAAAACCCCTTTAGAAAAATGTACATCATGGAGGTGGGTATCGCCTCATAAATCACAAAATAACATTTTGCTGGGGGTGCCTCTTTATAAAGGACCTGTAGTCATTTCTAAAAATCCTGTGTAGTAGTATGCATAGATTCCTTAGGAGGGGAAGCTGATCATATAACTTTTTACGGGTGGTCATAGCCCCCAAACACCCCCTTCCCCCTGGTTCTAGAGTTAAAGGAGTACTGTAGTGAAATAAAACTTATCCCCTAGCCAAAGGATAGGGAATAAGTTATAAATCACGAAGAGTCTGACCGCTGGGACCCCCTGTGATCTCCTGCATGGCGCCCTGGCAGTCCACAGAAAGGTGGCGTGCCGACCCCCGCAGGGAGCCCTGACCGACACGCCCCCTCAATTTATCTCAATGGGATACATGGAGGGAGCGTGTAGTCGCTGCTTCTTGCAGGGGGCGGCGTTCCCCCTTTCTGCGGACTGCCGGGGCTAGGGAATACGTTTTATTTTTCTACAGTACTCCATTTAAAGTTTTTTTTTATTTTTTTTTATTTCCATCTGACAAATTCCTGAATCCGTCAGATGGCTGTTTATAGTTATGATAATGATGCGTTGAAGGTATTGGTGGGCTAATCAGGGCCGAGGGTAGGAATAACTTACATCCATGCAGTACACACTCCCATTGCTTCCTTCGGACACTCTTGTGTGATCCTGCTGACTACATCAGAAGGAAGCAAGGGGAGAGCCCACTGCACAGAAGTAGGTTTTTCACGCCCACAATACCTCCAGCAAATCATAATTATGCATGCCCATGTGACAGATTCAGGAATCCATCAGATGGGAATAAAACACCCCATAACGCCGGAATAGGGGGGAAGCACGTATCGGCAAACCTTTTTAATGGTATGTGATCAGCCCCCTCCCCTAAGGAATCTATACATACGACTACATTGTGTTATTGGGAATAATCAAAGGTCCTCTTTAAGGTTGCATTTGTAATTCTTCAGGCATCAGAACTTAAAGGGGTTCTCCGGTGCTTAGACATCTTATCCCCTATCCAAAGGATAGGGGATAAGATGCCTGATCGCAGGAGTCCCGCCGCTGGGGACGGAGCGTGACGTCACACTGGGGTCGCCGGTAATCAGACCCGGAGCGAACACGCTCCGGGGACTGATTACAAACGGGGTGCCGCGTGCAAGATCACGGGGGTCCCCAGCGGCGGGACTCCCGCGATCAGGCATCTTATCCCCTATCCTTTGGATAGGGGATAATATGTTTAAGCACCGGAGAACCCCTTTAAACCGCTTAGCTTTCCCTGCCAACTCAATATCTATACTGAGCTTTTTCTAATGGTTTGCATTCTGTCTCCTTTAAAATATATGTTCTCAGCTAAGCTGTTATGGATGTTTTCAGATGAGAACCTGGAGAATTATTAATGCAGCTCTGAATACTACAGGCTGTGGGCCATGATTAATAATACAGTGTATGTTATTTAGCCTTCTATATACTTTAAAGCCTTTTACCTTTCTTTACAGAGATCAGTACTCCAAGCTGCCGTCAGAAGGTATCCTCGCAAACTCGCTGGGACTGCTGCTTGTGGCATTTGGATTGGTGATTGGCTATATCCTTACACGAGACGAATGGAGGCGACCGCCATTGCCAGAAGAACAGGCTCTATCCATTGATTTCAAAACGCTGACTCAGGGGGAGAGCCCGACAGAACCATAAGATATTGTGAGCTGTCAGCAGCGCTTGTGATTGTAACTTGTGATAATTCCTGTCTCAGAGGCTCCGTCTAAGGTTAGGAGCACAGTTTTTGCTTTTCTCATGTGTGGTTTGGAGAGGCTCAAAACTAAAACCCTCCTCCCCCCTCCTGGGTTATGACATGTTCTCGCTTTAAGTTCCATGTTAACCAGCCTGCTCTTTGTTTGTGCCGGCAGCTGGTTAGTAGAGCAAAGCTGAAAAAAAGCTATAAAACTTGCTGAGGTCAACAACAAAAAATAAATAATAAATTCAGGGTCAGCATAAAAAGCGCTTGCATGTCATCACTTGAATGAATATGGGGACCCATATGTTTTGTAGCTCAGTAGAAGCATTGTTTTATTATATAAAATAAGTAGTATGTATTAAGGTGATTGTGTTATGGGGCTGGACTGTAACCTTTGGTCCAGCACATTTTCTTCAGTATCATTATTTAGAATCCGTCCTTGGTTTACCCAGTCAGAGAAATGTAAAATGTCCTTTATACTTCTCTTTGGGATCTGTTCCCATTTGTGGCCTTAGGCTCCATAACACCCCTTTACCTCGTGGTATGAAGAAGTACATAAATACCTTATTTATTCAGTTTCAGCAAGCACAGGCTCCTGAGATGGTTCAGTTGTGCCAAGCAAAAGGGAATTTACAAGGGAGACATTATTTATATTTGCCAAGTGTCTGCACATGTTCTTCAGGTTAGTGTCTTTGAACCATATTGTCAGATGTAGCAGCACATTGTGATATTACATGATAACCATGTTAACGTGTATATACATCTGTGATGGAACTACAACTCCCAGCCTGCAGGTCTTAGTGAATGTGGGGTGTTGTTGTTTCATCGCAGCTATATAGCCACAGGTTGAAGACCACTGATGTGTGATGGCACCATAACTGCACTCCAACCAAAATGTATTTTCCATTAGTCAAGAAGAACCACAACCAACACTACAAGCACAGACTATACATGTGATTCTGTAGAGCCACTACCTCTCATAGGGAATACAAGTTCTTGTGCACAGTAACACTCTGTGATGAGGTGGACTGTCAGCGTATGTACAATCTGTTAACAAGGACCAACTGCCTTAACTTCTAGGGAGGATGACAGGTGGCCCTAATCTCCGCCAAAATGCCCGTATATTTACATAAATGACTATTCCATTACTAATGGCAGTATGTAATAGTAGGAACATCTGTATGAAGGTAAGATGGTGATTAGCAATATGTACTGAATAGTCACCAATCCCTACATGTTTCAACAGGCTTGTGTGTATGTATCTTCAAGGGAAACAGCTGTATGGGCCTTAAATGCTGTCTGTTTGGATAGTCATTGACTGAGGCAGTATACAGATGCCCATTTCTATTGAAGTATCTAGGGATTTAATAAAGGGAATCTGTCACTGTTTTACCCCCACTGTTATAAACTCTTTTGGCATTCAATTGAAGCCAGTGTACCATATGCTTATGCACACAAACAACTAGTAAGGGTGAAGACACACAATGCAGTTGGCCATAATAATAATGTGGGGATGTGGTGGTGGTGGGAATATGAAAAAATATATACTTGCCTAGCCCCAGTCCTACTCCCATTCACCTCCATCCAGTCCCCCAAACTACTTTCTTCTTCCTCCTTCGAAGACCAGCACTCGGAGCAAGACCTGCCGCTGAGCCAATCACTGACGAATTGGCACACAAATGTGTCCTGAAATGGGAGCACTTGTATCTAAAGCAGAAAGAGGGAAGATGAGTGGGACTGGACAGAGGCAAATGGGAGCTGCAGAGGACCAAGGCTAGGTGAGTATGTTTTGTTTTATTTTATTTCTCCCTGCCCCAATACTGTATTAATATTTATTTTTTTAAAGCATAGAATACCCCTTTAACAGCAGCATTTAAAAAGCATTTTTTACTGCATATGGGCAACTGCAACACAACCACATCATGTGTTTTCACTCTAAGCCTATTGTAAAATAGTGGAGAGTGATTTATACTTTATGGGGTGACTGCAGGGTAATGCTAGGAACTACAGAGATAAAATGTATATAATTAGAATTTGCATAGTTTCTCCTACTCAGATATAACACAGTTTGTGGGGTTAGAAAATAGTGTCAGATCCTCTTTAGTAGGTAATTTTTTGGGTAATACTAAAAGTCAGGTGGCTCCTATTATCCCTGTATGTAGGTATAAGGCTATGCTCATGAGGGATATTTTACATCAGAACTCACCTGAAAACCAAATGTAATACACATCCGTTTGTTCTCAATAGGAATATGCACCCTAGTTCACACCGTAAACTCAGAGCACATTTTTTCTGCCACAAATTGGAAATCTGTGTCACAAAAAAGAAATAACCTCACTGACCGACATGTTTTCTGTGTGAAAAATGCATCAGGTAGGCGAAAAATTTGAGGGTATTCCTATGATTTCTGCTGCGTATTCTGCAACACTTTTTTCTGGAGCAAAAATATGCTGCAAAACATAGCCTACGGTGCACTGGCTAAGATTTATCAAACTGATTTGCCCATAGGAACCAATGAGAGCTCTGTTTTAATTTTACCAAAACATTTTGAGAAATAAAAGCAGAGCTGTAAATTGGATGATATGCGAAATCCAGACCATATATGTCTCAGATAGATTGATAAATCTGGGCCATTATGTTTTTACACAGTGTTTTCAGTAATCAAAACAGAGATTCCCTTTAAAAGTAACACATCCCACGCTTAACGTAGATAAAGAAAACAAAAGAAGAATGGCGTTTCATAGGATTATCAAAATATTAACTTTATTAAAGAGCAATAAAAGTAGCTTAAAAGTACAACAATAGAATATTCCTGAGAAACAGGAGTAGAGAGACTAGGCCAGCATAACACCGAAACCAAGAATAAGGATCCACTAACAATTAAAATGGTAGTAGTTTACATAGTAGCAGTGCCGGTGCACACAATGATTACATATAAAGTGATAGAACAACATAGTATTACACATAAATACCCAGTGGTTATAGAGAGGTTAGGTCTTGAGTCCTTACTGCCCGATGTTTCACCAAGAGGGTTGGCTTCTTCCGGGGCGTGGACGCCCCGGAAGAAGCCAGCCCTCTTGGCGAAACGTCAGGCAGTAAGGACTCACGACCTAAAATCTCTATAACCACTGGTTATTTATGTGTAATACTTTGTTGTTCTATCACTTTATATGTAATCATTGTGTGCACCGGCACTGCTACTATGTAAACTACTACCATTTTAATTGTTAGTGGATCCTTATTCTTGGTTCCAGTGTTATGCTAGCCTAGTCTTTCTACTCCCGTTTCTCAAGAAGATTCTATTGTTGTACTTTTAAGCTACTTTTATTGCTCTTTAATAAAGTAAATATTTTGATAATCCTATGAAACGCCTTTCTTCTTTTGTTTACAGTGTTTTCAGTGCAGATAGGAGATTCTGGGATTTTATACTCTTATAGGGCCAGTATGAATAAATATTATGGAAATACAATCGAGTGGAAAGCGGATGATTCGATGCAGCCCTTGCTAGAGCGGTGAGCTATTTCTTCATTTATTTAACTTAATTATTTGTGCCAAATATGTACACTGGATTTCTGTGATAATAAATGTATAAGTGATATATCTCCTGTGCTATGATGTCATTCCTTATATACCTGCCTGGTTCACTCTCCAATGTAAACATGAAATCAGAGTGTCTGTTATGGTATAAGGTGAGATGTATGCTTAAATGTATAGGCTGTGACATGTTGCCGCAACTGGCTCCTGTGCTCCACTCCTGAATTTAACCTTTTAGATGCTTTGATCGGTGCAATACAGCATTTAACAGGGTGACAAAGGAAGGGACTCTGTGTCCTCCGTATGCACCCTGTGAGGCGGTCATGGGTGCCAAAGATAGCTATGGTAACTGGAGGCCTCAAAACTGCCTCCGGTGTCCTGGCTTTGGAAGCCGATTGGGCTTTGCCAGTGTAATGATATGTTCACACGGCGGAATTTCTGCACTTTCACAGAAATTCCGTTCAGCAATGCATACTGAGCAGAATTACATTATCTAAAGTTAGGTATATAAACACAGAATTTTCCTGAAATTCAAGCCCCCATTGATTTAAATGGGATTTCACAGCGAAATGCCACAAACTATACAGCTAGTCTTATATTTTGACGCAATGCGGAAAGCAGAATTTCTGCGGCGGAATGCAAGCTGTAGAAATTCTGTTGTCTGAATGGGAATGCAGAATCCCATTCAAATCAATTTAAAGTAAGTTACGGCGGTATTTCCTGCGGAATTCCACATGGAAATCCACCGTGTGAACATTCCCTAACACTGACAGGCATTATACACTGCTGTGTATTGTACCTGTGATCAGCCGGCACAGTCTAGTCCCCTAGTGGGACAAGAACTACAAAAAGAAAAAAATAAGTTAAAAACACAAATAAAAATAAATAAATAAAAATATACATTTCCCACTTTCTCCATTATGAATTATTTTTCATGGAAAAAAATCATATTTGATATCGCTACATCCGTAACGACCCGGCCTATAAAACTATAACATTATTTAAGCCAAAAGGTAGGTGCTATTAATAAAACAAAAAAACAAAAAACAGACCTCGCCAAAATTACCACTTTTTAATAATCTTTCCTATTTAAAAGTGAAATAAAAAGATTTCAAAATATCACATTTAACCAAAAATTTCAAAAAAACTTTGATAAAGGCAGTAATGTACTGCAGAAACATTGTGTAACCTTGTGAACAATAAAAGCCTTTTGTAGTTTTTTCTAAAATGGAGTTATGTGGTACCGCTACAACTTTTCAGATATGCTGGGTCCAGAAGGGCAAGCACTAACAGAGACATGGAATGCCTAGAGGTGGTGCTGCTTCAAGAATTTCTTTTGTGTAACCAAAACTAGTGCCACTAAAAGCATTAACTCCTCCTGCTAAAAAATGCAAGTCCTCTGTTGGTGAAAAAAGAAAAGTTACAGCTCTCAGAATATGGCGACACAAAAACACAATTTGTTAAACAAAAAATGGTCTTTATGGTGTAAACTAAATAAACCATAAAACTACAGTGTCCATTTTAGGACAGCATCATCCGTCAGCCGTACCTCGCTCATCCTTCAGCGAAAACTGCGTCCCGCCTCCCCCCTCCTCCGAAACTGCATCCCACCTCCTCCGTCAGGCAAAACCTTTGTCAACCTAAAATTTCTCATGCCTCAGACGAAAATGAAGGTGCTGAGTCCGCAGAGCTTCGGCAGACCTGCTAGCACAGACAGTGTGTGATTGGCTGCCAGCAAAGATACTGTGATTGGTTGATGGGAGCGTAGGTGTGTGCAGTCCCGCTCCACTGTTTAGACACATTTCTTTACAAACTCTAATCCTCTCATGTACCCAGCTTTCCCCTATTCCTGCAAAACAAACCTGCGCTCTCAGCTTTTCCCCTATTCCTGCAAAACCTACAGTTATGTAGTCAGCTGTAGGTTTATCAGGAATAGTTAAAAGCAGAGTACATAACTGTAGGTTTTTCAGGAATCGGGAAAAGCAGAGTACATAGCTGTAGGTTTTTCAGGCATTGGGAAAAGCTATGTACTCAGCTTTTCCCGATTCCTTAAAAACCTACAGCTATGTACTCGGCTTTTCCGGATTCCTGAAAAACCTACAGTTATGTACTCAGCTTTTAACAATTCCTGACCTGACTACATAACTGTAGGTTTTGCAGGAATAGGGGAAAAGCTGAGAGCGCAAGTTTGTTTTGCAGGAATAGGGGAAAGCTGGGTACATGAGAGGATTAGGGTTTGTAAAGAAATGTGTCTAAACAGTGGAGCGGGACTGCACACACCTACGCTCCCATCAACCAATCACAGTGAGTGCAGGTTGGTTTTGCAGGGAAAACTGGGTACATGAGAGAATTAGGGTTTGTTAAGAAGTGTGTCTAAACAGTGGAGCGGGACTGCACACACCTACGCTCCCATCAACCAATCACAGTATCTTTGCTGGCAGCAGCCAATCACACACTGTCTGTGCTAGCAGGTCTGCCGAAGCTCTGCTGACTCAACACTTTCTTTTTCATCTGAGGTATGACAGACTTAAGGATGACAAAAGGTATTGCCGGAGGGAGGAGGCGGGACGCCGTTTTGGCTGAAGGATGAGCGAGGTACAGCTTGATGGCTGATGCTGTCCTAAAATGGACACCGTATAAAACATTATAAATCAGGTATCGCCATCATAAAGTTAACATGTAAAAACATGAAAAACAAGAAAACATGAAAAACAAGAGTTAAAAAATAAGGATATGCTCACTCAGTATTTGGGTCATTATTTTAGCCAAAACCAGGAGTGGAACTGACACAAAGAAAACCTAAAATGGGTTCTGTGGTTTGGACCCACTCTTGTTTTTGGATTTAAAAAAAAAATGAACAAAATAATATAAACATGTCCTAAAAATGAAATAAAAAGCAGTGTGCCACATGTACCTCAGAATGGTTCAAAGGAAAATGTCAAACAGCCTATCAAAATAATTTTGGCACACCAGGATCTTTGCAACTTATGCAGAATATCCCAAAAATATCCTAAATATTGAAGAAGTAGTGCTAGGGCTGGGCGGTATGACCAAATGTGTGTATCACTGTATTTTTGTAACTTTTGGCGGTTCCACGGTATATAACGGTATTTCCTCCTCTCCTGTATCCCTATGCCCGGGCTGCAAAAGGTAAACAAAGTAAACTAACGCATGTTCTGACGTCGGCCTTACGCTGGGGACGGGAACGTCGGACAGCCGTCAGCCTATCACCTGCCGCAGCGATGTTCCGCCTCGGCCGGGGATAGGCTAAGCGCACTGTCATGTAAGGAGCTCTGGCCAGCTTCTTACGTGACAGTGGGCTCAGCCTATCACTGGCCGAGGCGGAACATCGCTGCGGCCGGTGATAGGCTGACGGCTGTCCGACGTTCCCGTCCCCAGGAAGCAGATGAGGCCGATACCGGACCAACGGGAGGTGAGTTAAAGTTTATTTTGTTTATTTTTTGCAGCCCGGGCACAGGGATACCTCACAGTATAGAGCAGTGGTCTTCAACCTGCGGACCTCCAGATGTTGCAAAGCTACAACTCCCAGCATGCCCGGACAGCCAATGGCTGTCCGGGCATGCTGGGAGTTGTAGTTTTGCAACATCTGGAGGTTGAAGACCACTGGTATAGAGTGTCAGCGCCGGCGGCCGCAACGAACAGGAGGATGAGGAGGGCAGCGCTTGCAGGTGACATGTGAGTATTTACCCCGATGGCGACAGCGCTGGGCTGATAATTAATTGGGGGCAGCGCTCGCGGGTGACATGTGAGTAGTTCCCCGATGTGGGGACAGCGCTGGGCTGATTCATTCATTTCCGAGGGGGAGGGGCCAAACTGGTATTGCGGTATGGGTTAAAATTCATATCGTGTAGCACAAAAATTTCGGTATTCGGTATGAACCGGTACACCGCCCGGCCCTAAGTAGTGCCCTAGGCCAAATATGGGATAAGTAACATTACTTATGTCAGATTTAAGAAATTGGGCTCTGGCTTTGGGGTAAAAACTGTCTGCAGTGGCGAGGGGTTATTCATCGTGCATATACTATTTGTTAGTAAGAAAACAGTGCAAAAGTTTTTCATTTTAATTCACAATGTGAGTTCTAAGTGACTCGGAAGTAATTGCAGTCAGCAGTTTTCGAAGTCCAAAGCAGATCTGGGTAATATGGGAACAGCTGCTTCCTTGTGCTGTTCATACTGTACACCCGTCTCTCTGATTTCTCCTTTACAGATTATACTTTTACTTTTTTGTTTCATTCGTTGTTTACGGTTTCATTCCTATATACTCCAAATGCTTCTTAATTGTAAAGAAAGCAAAGTAGTACATCAGGCTCTGTTCACATTTGGTGACTGAGTTTGTTCAGATTTTCCTTCCTTCTTATGAGCAGGATAGCAGAGTTTACAGCAAAAAAAAATAAAAGAAAGGACAGAAACCTAAGGAACCTATTGTCAGTCAATGATATTCGGATGCATCCCAAATCCAAATCTGTGACATAAATCATGGATGCCGCCTGTTTGGACAGAGCCTAAGGGAATTGGTAACTGTCCCTAATATATCGGTGTAACTATACAGCAAGCACATGTAGGACTTTTGTTTAGAGTCGTGTCATCACCAGGACTTCTTTCATAAGAAGAAAATCACGAGCCCTCTTTGTGATGTGGAATAATGATTTTGGAGTGTGGCCAGGTATTTGTTCTCCCTGCCGTTAATTTTTGCAGTGGTGTTTGCTTTGTAACGTCTGGTGCATGTGATCACTCTTACCTCAGTGGAGGTGTTCCTCAGATGTGTATGCCAATGAGGGTGGCACATGAAGTAAAGCTGGCCATACACAATAGTTGGTTGCTGAACAATCACTGGCATTCAGCCATCTTCCCCATTCACATGTTGATTGCTTGGTAAGAGTGTGCGTTTTTTTTTTTTGTATTTAGTAAGGGGTCAGAATCAGACAGGTTAAGTACCAATCTGTCTGACCCTTGTTTCCTCCAGCACCAGATGTTAGGGAGCAGTCAGTCTGCCCCAATTGTTGTTAAATCCCATCAAATAGGCCAGATCTTTCAACAATCCTCTAATATTTATAGCCAGATTACCTAAGACGTGACAGGTACAAAGAGAAAAGGAAAGCATCCTCTCTACTAATACACAGATTTTGTCACTTGTGGTCCATAGACTTTTCTCCTTTGCCTGTAAGATTCCTGTAACCTCTTATTCTGTGTTAGTATGGGTTTACACTGCATTTCTCTCCTTGGTTTCACATATACGCTTCCAAAGTGTACAATAAATGGAGGCCGTGACAGATGCAAACAGTGAGGAGCAAGCAAAAAAAAAAAAAAAAAAGAAAAGGAGGACGGCACCTTGTGTCCCATTGGACGGTAATGGAAACCACGAGACGCCAAAAGGGCACTAATACCCTTTTACGCCTTTGCCCACTAAAACCTAGCTTTCATTCTATACAGTGTAAAAGAGAAGGTGATGAAATGCACAACTCCAAAAGATACAGCTGAGTCCAACCAAATAGAAAAATGAAGAGGCGTGCTGGTTAGAGGTGTCTGGTTGTGCAAAAGAAAAAGACAAGCAAAAAACAGGTGTGAGCCTTGTGAGGACTGTAAGGAAAAAAGAAAGTGCAAACCATAAGATTTACTTCTTAAAGGAAAACTATCACCCTGATCACCCACATTAAACCCAATACACTGGGTTATTGTGTGGATGACCAGGAGTCCAAGGAGGTGTCACTTACCAAAATCGGTCCTGTGGTTCCTTTGCTATTGCCCTGAGAAGTTCCTTTGCTCCATTGAGTTAATTGCACACAGGAGGCGGGCCCAGATGGCTTTTACAGTCGGCTATCATGTCCTAATCACGTAAGAGTTGAATCTTGCGAGAGAGACTGTAAAAGAACGGCCCATGCGGTCCTTGCTCTGAGCGCTGCGCTCACGTGACATGCGACTCACTTCACTAGGGCGTTGAGTCGCTAAATATGATAATACAGGGTGGGCCATTTATATGGATACACCTTAATAAAATGGGAATGGTTGGTGATATTAACTTTCTGTTTGTGGCACAATAGTATATATGAGGGGGGAAACTTTTCAAGATGGGTGGTGACCATGGCGGCCATTTTGAAGTCGGCCATTTTGAATCTAACTTGTTTTTTCAATAAGAAGAGGGTCATGTGACACATCAAACTTATTGGGAATTTCACAAGAAAAACAATGATGTGCTTGTTTTTAACGTAACTTTATTCTTTGATGAGTTATTTTCAAGTTTCTGACCACTTATAAAATGTGTTCAATGTGCTGCCCATTGTGTTGGATTGTCAATGCAACCCTCTTCTCCCACTCTTCACACACTGATAGCAACACCGCAGGAGAAATGCTAGCACAGGCTTCCAGTATCCGTATACACTGCTATATACTACTATATACACCGCAGAAGAAATGCTAGCACAGGCTTCCAGTATCCGTAGTTTCAGGTGCTGCACGTCTCGTATCTTCACAGCATAGACAATTGCCTTCAGATGACCCCAAAGATAAAAGTCTAAGGGGGGCAGATCGGGAGACCTTGGGGGCCATTCAACTGGCCCACGACGACCAATCCACATTCAAGGAAACTGTTCATCTAGGAATGCTCGGACCTGACACCCATAATGTGGTGGTGCACCATCTTGCTGGAAAAACTCAGGGAACCTGCCAGCTTCAGTGCATAAAGAGGGAAGCACATCATCATGTAGCAATTTCGCATATTCAGTGGCCTTGAGGTTTCCATTGATGAAGAATGGCCCCACTCTCTTTGTACCCCATATACCACACCATACCATCAATTTTTGTGTTCCAACAGTCTTGTAGGGATCTATCCAATGTGGGTTAGTGTCAGACCAATAGCGGTGGTTTTGTTTGTTAACTTCACCATTCACATAAAAGTTTGCCTCATTACTGAACAAAATCTTCTGTGTAAACTGAGGGTCCTGTTCCAATTTTTGTTTTGCCCACTCTGCAAATTCAGTGCGCCGATCTGGGTCATCCTCGTTGAGATGCTGCAGTAGCTGGAGTTTGTAAGGGTGCCATTTGTGAGTAGCTAATATCCGCCGAAGGGATGTTCGACTAATGCCACTCTCCAGTGACATGCGGCGAGTGCTACACTGTGGGCTCTTGCTGAATGAAGCTAGGACAGCCACTGATGTTTCTTCATTAGTGACAGATTTCATGCGTCCGCATTTTGGTTAATCCAACACTGAACCAGTTTCATGAAACTTAGCAAGCAGTTTGCTAACTGTAGCATGGGAGATGGGTGATCTCGTAGGGTGTCTTGCATTGAAATCTTCTGCAATGACTGCGTTCACCAGACATCAACGCAATTTCTATCCACTCCTCACGTGTTAACCTCAATGACATGTCAATGGCTGTAAACAAAGAGAAACTTGTAAATAACTCATGAAAGATTAAAGTAATGTTAAAACCAAGCACATCATTGTTTTTCTTGTGAAATTCCCAATGAGTTAGATGTGTCACATGACCCTCTTCCTATTGAAAAAACAAAAGTTGGATTCAAAATGGCCAACTTCAAAATGGCCGCCATGGTCACCACCCATCTTGAAAAGTTTCCCCCCTCACATATACTAATGTGCCACAAACAGGAAGTTAATATCACCAACCATTCCCATTTTATTAAGGTATATCCATATAAATGGCCCACCCTGTAGAAGTGCCTACAGTAGAGAAGTCTAAAAGCCTCCTGCGAGCAAAGGAACTTCTCTGGGCAATATCAAAGGAACAATGGAACTGATTTTGGTGAGTGACACCTCCTTGGACTCCTGGTCATCCACACTATAACCCAGAGTATTGGGTTTAGTGTGGGTGATCAGGGTGACAGTTTTCCTTCCAAGAAGGATGCTGCGCTCAGAGCAGAACACCTACATGAGCATATCAATCAGATGCAGTAGGGCAGCAGCCACAAGGTCAACCAGGTGAGTGAAACCCACATTCGGAACTTATAGGAAAACTGCAAGGGGAAAAGGACCTTTTCTGCAATGCTAATCCCAGAAAACAATGGTATAAATGTTTAAAGGAAAACTGTCAGCCTGTTCACCCACACTAAACCTTATACACTGGGTTATAGTGTGGGTGAACAGGAGTCCAACGAGGGGTCACTTACTTAAATATGTCCAGTAGGTCCTGAGATATGTCCCCCAGAAAATCCACTACTGAATTCAGTGAATCACTAGGATGTGGAGTCACAGACAATGAATATGTAAATTGAGCCAATGAAGCCCCGCCCCTGCAAAGCCCTGCCACCACGGTGCAATTCACTGAATTCAGCAGTGGATCTTCTGGAGGACTTATCTCAGGACCTACTGGACATATTTAAGTAAGTGACCCCTCGTTGGACTCCTGTTCACCCACACTCTAACCCAGTGTATAAGGTTTAGTGTGGGTGAACGGGCTGACTGTTTCCTTTAAATCATTCTTAAGACAATGCATTTCGATCCTGGATCAGGAACTTCTGGTCCAATATAAAATTACATGAACAATATTTATATACATGATTGAAATTACCAGTCCGGTTGGGAAGATGGCTACCAGATACACTAGGAGCCCTGTGCCTACCACCACCACTGGTGTCCTAGGCTGTGAGGTCTCTAAGGCTGTCTTCGTCTACTAGAGGCCAGAAACTTCACTTCTTATTGAACAAGCAATAGCCGACATTTATCATTGTCTTTAGACAGTTTTTTGTGTGTACAAAAGGTGCAAGCAGGGTTTATTTGCGCCTTTTTTGTGCCTTTTGGTGTACACATTTCTGCTGATTTTGAGTTGCAATACACATGATATGGAAGGGTTTTATGAACTGGTTGAGAAATGTGCTGAAAAAGTGTGGAGCCTAATATGTTTGTTGTCTGGCAGATTCTGTGGTGACAAGTCGTGGTTGGAAGAAGACTTCATGACAGTCTGTGCAAGACAGAGAAGAAAATAAGAGAGAACGACTTTAAGAAGACATCCCCTGTAAGTCAGTAGTTGTTACTCCACTGTAATTACTTATACAGTCTGCAGCACCTGTGTAAAGCGAAGGTCAGTCACTACAATATGGGCTTTGTATAGAGGGGTATCGGTCTATATTCTGTGGTTTTTAACCCCTTAACAATGCAGGACGTAAATGTACGTCCTGGTGAGGTGGTACTTAAATCACCAGGACGCATATTTACGTCCTATACATAACCGCGAGCATCGGAGCGATGCCCGGGTCATGCACGACAGGTCCCGGCTGCTGATAGCAACAAGGGACCCTCTGGTAATGGCCGACATCCGCGAACGCACGGATGTCCGCCATTAACCCCTCAGATGCCGTGATCAATACAGATCTGTATTGATCATGGAATCTGAGGGGTTAATGATGGACATCCGCGCGATCGCGGATGTCGGCCATTACCGGCGGGTCCCTGGCTGCTATCAGCAGCCGGATCCTGCCGCGCATGACCCGAGCATCGATCCAATCATCCAGAACGGTCCTCTCACCTGCCTCCGCTGCCTTCCACAGGTCTTCTGCGATCTCTAAGGGGACTACTAAAGTATAAAAGTTAAAAAAATAAAATAAAAAGGGAAAAATCCCCTCCCCAAAAATTTTTTTAATTGTCCCATTTTCCCAATTTCACCCCCAAAAAGTACAAAAAAATAAAAATAAAATTTTATAAACATATTTGGTATCGCCGCATGCGTAAATATCCGAACTATTAAAATATAATGTTAATGATACCGTATGTGAACGGCATAAATGTAAAAAAAAAAAAAAAGTCTAAAACTGCTGCTTTTTTATAACATTTTATTCAAATTTTTTTTTACAAAAAAATAAATGTATTAAGTTTTATATATGCAAATATGGTATCAATAATCATCACGGCGCAAATAATGAGCCCTCATAACGCCGCTTATATGGGGAAAAATGAAAAAGTTATAAGTCTTCAAAATAGAGGGATTTTAAACGTACTAATTTGGTTAAAAAGTTTGCGTTTTCTTTTAAGCGCAACAGTAATAGAAAAGTATGTAATCATGGGTATAATTTTAATCGTATTGACCCAAAGAATAAAGAACACGTCATTTTTACCGTAAATTGTACCGCGTGAAAAGGAAACCTTCCAAAATTAGCTAAATTGCAGTTTTCTTTTTAATTTTCCCACACAAATAGTATTTTTTTTGTTGCTCCATAAAATTTATGGTAAAGTGAGTGATGGCATTACAACAGACAACTTGTTGAGCAAAAAACAAGCCCTCATACTAGTCTGTGGATGAAAATATAAAAGAGTTATGATTTTTTTGAAGGCGAGGAGGAAAAAAAGAAAACGTAACAATAAAATAAAAAGTCCTTAAGGCCAAATAAGGGGTTAACATGTTGTGCTACTTGTAGTGGTCATGGTATGGCGGTATTATTCTCACTTGTATACTGGTATTATTGGTCTCAGTATACAGGATTTGGTCAGTAACTGTATGATGGTGATATGTATGATTATAAAATTTCTCTTTCCTTCCTTATTAAACTAAAGGGCTCTTGTTTTTCTCATCCTGTGTTTACATTTTTTTATAGACGACAGGGAAAATAGTTGGTAGGTACTGGGGGTGGACTCAGGGTCAGGCCCTGGAGGGATGGGTTCAGGCCTTAAGTTGTTTATGGAGCCCCAAAATTTCTTATGGCAGCCCGGCCTTAACTGACATTTACTTATCGGATTCCTATTAATGTTCTCCCCTATAACAGATAATATAACAATTTTTACAAAAATATATATTTTTTTAACCATGGCTTCAAAATTTCTGGAAATTTTACATCTCTAGAATCACTGCATATCATTGTTATATTACTGCAGACGTATGGTGCATTGCTTCTTTTTAGCATTTTTTTTGCCTTTTTGAAGAAAAGGATTTAAAATCTTATGGTAATCTGATCCTACACCTTTTTACAGTTTCTTGATACGCCGTGCCATTCCTAAGATATGAGGGTTAATAGTTTGTTTGACAATTTACAGAATCAGAAAGATGGGTGTTAACTTAATTTTAATAAGTAGAGAAAAAAATGAAAAAGTGTAGCTCTCAACATCTCAGAAGTGAGAAAATCTTTTTTATTTCAGTATCGCAAATGATACTGACAACGTATGACACAGCAAGGGAGAGTGGAGGTGCGGAGACACATTTCACATCATTACGATGCCTCACTATGTCATCCCGTCCTAAGCGTGTAGGTATCAGCAGGTGAGAGAGTAATGACAACTTGTACTCTATTAAAGTGGTTCTCCGGTGGGAGGAAGGAGGTTTTCAAATATCTGCCCATTGTGTGGTATATAAAAAAAAGTATGAGAGAGAGCAAGTCCAGCTCACCACCAAAACCGCTGTGTCTCGGACACGTGTGGACCAGCACGCATGTAGTAAGCAAAGAAAGGAGAGGCGTCCAGCACTTCGGCTTGCGGTAAAAAACGACTGCTTTATTCTTCACATGTAGGACACAAACACTGCGGCATAGACAGAAGTAACGCGTTTCAGCGGAGCGTGTCCGCCTTAGTCATACCTAAGGCGGACACGCTCTGCTGAAACGCGTCACTTCTGTCTATGCCGCAGTGTTTGTGTCCTACATGTGAAGAATAAAGCAGTCGTTTTTTACCGCAAGCCGAAGTGCTGGATGCCTCTCCTTTCTTTGCATAAAAAAGTATAAACCTCTATTTACCTCCGGCAATGATTAATGTTAAAACAATGTGTAAACACTATGGGGAAGATTTATTATTGTTGTATTTTTGCTCTGGTTTTATATTTACCATTTTGTGGGGGGCAGTGGAGATGGTTGATCACAGTGGAGAAGGTTGAACGCAGTGGAGAAGGTTGAACGCAGTGGAGAAGGTTGAACGCAGTTGTGAAAAAAATTTGTGAAAATATGTATGCTTACACACAAGTTGTATTATGCCTATGCCTGTCAGCATTACAGGCATAGTACAGCTGATCAGAGTCTGATCGTCTTCTGTAGCAATGACAACAGAGGCCATGGCTACCATCTGTGCCCCGCAATCGCTTTGCAGAGCGTTGCTGAAGAGCAGAGGGAGGCCCCTCTGTCACCCTATAGATGCTGTGATCACACTGACTACAGCATCTATAGCACCGATTCGGCAGTACTAGGATGTGGTGGGCAGAGCAAGAGCCGTGATTTCATATTCCCCGCTAGGAGCCGTGATTGGTCAGCTGGTCCCGACAAATCACAGTGCCGCAATTTCATATTTCCCACCGGGAGCCGTGATTGGTCGGCACCAACTGACCAATCATGGCTCCCAGCAGGGAATATTAAACAACGGTACTATAATTTATATTCCATGTCGAGAGCAATGATTGGTCGATCAGTCTCAACAAGTTACGGCTCCGGACTGGAGATATGAAATAACATTAGGTGGGCACAAGCTCCAGGGTGATTGTGTTGCTTCTGAAAGCACCATGATACACCGGTTAGAATTAACCAGCGAATCACAGCAATCAAGGTATATGCCAAGCCGCAGGGGGTCCCCCGGCTGATGCCTGTGACCTTTAGCTTCAGGATCAGTCTGCTTGTCCTTATCCTGGAAGTAACCACTTAATTAGGGTGAGCCAGCTTGGATTGAGACAATAGCATGTTAAACATGCTGTCCAAAGGCAGTTATGTAAGCCAGGTCTTGGCTGGTGTAGATTTGCAGCATTTTGGAAGGGTTTTGCAACTCTTTAGCGACATTCGCTCTTGATAAATTCATTACCACTGCAAAAAAAAATCTGAAATGGACATTTGAAAGGTCATTTGCTGGATTTTGCGTACTACAAAAGGTCACAACAAAGTACTTAGGCGCACGTGTGACAGGTCAGGCGCAAAGTGTATGCAAAAAAGAACAGGGAATGCATCTCTAAGAAAATAACTGTTTGTTTCTCTCAGCCCCATGCAGGGCTGGTTTTAAGGGGGGGGGGGGGCAACCTGGGCAAGTGCCCAGGGCCCCCATGTCCAAAAGGGTCCCTTGAACGCTAGAGGAACATTACTGCATTTTGCCACGATTTTATGCAAATTGCGGCAGACTACAGTAATGTGAGAGTGGCCCTGTGGGAGCCCGGGCTTCAGAGAGCCCACAGAGCAGAATAGACACTCACACTGTATGGTAAAGGACCTTCCTGATGATGTCTTTGCAGGTCCTTTACCATACAGTGTACAAAGAGGAGGAGGAGGTAATAGGGAAAAGCATGGGGGGAGGGGGCTGTGAGGAAGGTGGGGAGACAAGTACATGTGATGAGGGGCATATAAACTGTATATAGGGGGTAAAGTTAGCAATATATGGGAGTATAGGTAGCAGTGTATGGGGAGCATGGGAAACCGTGTATAATGGGAGAAGAAGGCCATAGGGAGCAGTATATATGGGATAGAAGGTCATAGGGAGCAGTATATACAGTCATGGCCGTAAATGTTGGCACCCCTGAAATTTTTCTAGAAAATAAAGTATTTCTCACAGAAAAGGATTGCAGTAACACATGTTTTGCTATACACATATTTATTCCCATTGTGTGTATGGGAACTAAACCAAAAAAGGGAGGGAAAAAAGCTAATTGGACATAATGTCACACCAAACTCCAAAAATTGTCTGGACAAAATTATTGGCACCCTTAACTTAATATTTGGTTGAACACCCTTTGGAAAAAAAATAACTGAAATCAGTCGCTTCCTATAACCATCAATAAGCTTCTTACACCTCTCAGCCGGAATGTTGGACCACTCTTCCTTTGCAAACTGCTCCAGGTCTCTCTTATTGGAAGGTGCCTTTTCCCAACAGCAATTTTAAGATCTCTCCATAGGTGTTCAATGGGATTTAGATCTGGACTCTTTGCTGGTCACTTCAGAACTCCAGCGCTTTGTTGCCATCCATTCCTGGGTGCTTTTTTTGAAATATGTTTGGGGTCATTGCCCTGCTGGAAGATCTCGGATGCAAACCCAGCTTTCTGACACAGGGCTGTACAGTGTGACCCTAAATCCATTGGTATTCCTCAGATTTCATGATGCCTTGCACACATTCAAGGCGCCCAGTGCCAGAGACAGAAAAACAACCCCAAAACATCATTGAACCTCCACCATATTTCACTGTAGGTACTGTGTTCTTTTCTTTGTAGACCTCATTCCATTTTTGGTAAACAGTAGAATGATGTGCTTTACCAAAAAGCTCTATCTTGGTCTCATCTGTCCACAAGATGTTTCCCCAGAAGGATTTTGGTTACTCAAGTTCATTTTGGCAAAATGTAGTCTTGCTTTTTATGTCTCTGTGTCAGCAGTGGGGGCCTCCTGGGTCTCCTGCCATAGCGTTTCATTTCATTTAAATGTCTATGGATAGTTTGTGCTGACACTGATGCTCCCTGAGCCTGCAGGACAGCTTGAATATCTTTGGAACTTGTTTGGGGCTGCTTATCCACCATCCGGACTATCCTGCATGGACACCTTCCGTCCACTGCCAGGGAGATTAGCTACAGTGCCATGGGTTGCACACTTCTTGATAATGTTGGCAAATCTAGTTCTCTGGAGATGGACTTGTAACCTTGAGACTGTTTATATTTTTCCACAATTTTGGTTCTCAAGTCTTCAGACAGTTCTCTTCTCCTCTTTCTGTAGTCCATGCTTAGTGTGGCACACACAGACACACAATGCAAAGACTAAGTGAACTTCTCTCCTTTTTATCTGCTTGCAGATATAATTTTTTATATTGCCCACACCTGTTACTTGCCCCAGGTGAATTTAAAGGAGCATCACATACTTAAAACAATCTTATTTTTCCACAATTTTGAAAGGGTGCCAATCATTTTGTCCAGCCCATTTTTGGAATTTGGTGTGACATTATGTCCAATTAGCTTTTTTTCCCTCCCTTTTTTAGTTTAGTTCCAATACACAGAAACATGTGTATAGCAAAACATGTGTTACTGCAATCCTTTTCTGTGAGAAATACTTCATTTTCTAAAAAAAAAAAAAAAAAACAGGGGTGCCAACATTTACAGCCATGTGAAATACGGTGTCATACAGAACAGTATATGTGAGATAGGGGGTCAAAGGGAGCAGTATATATATGTGATAGGAGATCATAGGGAGCAGTATATATGTGATAGGAGATCATAAGGAGCAGTATATATATGATAGATCATAGGGAGCAGTATATATGTGATAGGAGATCATAGGGAGCAGTATATATGTCATAGGAGGTCATAGGGAGCAGTATATATGTGATAGGAGGTCATAGGGAGAAGTATATATATGTGGTAGGGGGTCATAGGGAGCAGTATATATATGTGATAGGGGGTCATAGGGAGCAGTATATATATGTGATAGGGGGTCATAGGGAGCAGTATATATGTGATAGGGGGTCATAGGGAGCAGTATATATGTGATAGGGGGTCATAGGGAGCAGTATATATGTGATAGGGGGTCATAGGGAGCAGTATATATGTGATAGGAGATCATAGGGAGCAGTATATATGTGATAGGGGATCATAGGGAGCAGTATATATGTGATAGGGGATCATAGGGAGCAGTATATATGTGAAATACGGAACAGTATAAGTGAGATAGGGGGGCATACGGAGCAGTATATATGAAATGGGGTCATACAGAGCAGTATATGTGAGATACGGGGTCATACGGAGCAGTTTATGTGAGATGGGGGGGGGGCATACAGAAAAGTATATGAGAGAGAGCCATTATAACCAATTTTTGCACTGGCACTGTCATTAAAACGATTTTTTGCTATTGCACTCCTTATGGTAAATCTTTCTAATGTACTTTGTTAAAGTAAATGAAGTGTTCTATGTTTTATTTGTGCTTTAAAAAGGTGTCTAGCTGTCTCCCTACTTGTCCAGAGCACATTTCCCTCTATCTCTTGCATAGACTTTGGACTCCTGCTGGCCTGGCAGAAGTAAAAAAATCAGGAAATGCAGTCTGGAGTGCTGGGGGTGGGTGCAGCCTTAGCCAGTCATAGTTCATCTCACACTGAACCGCTCTGGGCTGTGTGTAGCAGAGTGAGGGAGGAAGTTTTCCCCGTATGGCTTCAGATGATGTCACGCTTGCTGGGGAACGCCCCTTCCCAGTCTGTGAATTTGACTGAGACTGAGCAGAAAATACAGAGCAATGTCAAGGGAGAAAACTAAAAAATAATAAAAATAAAGGCAGGGGGTGGTTTATCATGATGGGGGCAGTGAACTGGGAGGATTATAAAAGTTATACAGATTTGTAAATTACTTCTATTAAAAATCTTAATCCTTCCACTACTTATTAGCTGCTGAATACTACAGAGGAAATTCTTTTATTTTTGGAACACAGTGCTCTCTGCTGACATCTTTGTCCATTTTAGGAACTGTCCAGAGCAGCATATGTTTTCTATGGGGATTTTCTCCTACAGTTCTTAAAATGGACAGAGGTGTCAGCAGAGAGCACTGTGGTCATGATGTCAGCAGAGAGCTCTGTGTTCCAAAAAGAAAAAGAATTTCCTCTGTAGTATTCAGCAGCTAATAAGTACTGGAAGGATTAAGATTTTTTTTTATAGAATTCCTTTACAAATCTGTTTAACTTTCTGGCGCCAGTTGATGCGCTGTGGAATCTGTAGGCGCTATATAAATAAATAAATAAAATAAATAAAAATAGAAAAAAGTTTTCCACCGGAGTACCCCTTTAACCACTTAAGTACCAGGGAGCGAAGGTGTACCTGTACGCCCGTGGGAATTTCGGTCCGAGAGCACCTGAAAGCTGAACTCATTTATGCAGGCTAAAGTCATCAACCGCCGAGCTGAGAAGTTTTGTGACGAATCGAATTACTGGAAATTCTCTCATCTCTACTCAAGATGTGGGTGTACAGGCAATGCAAAAATTCTGTCAATCAGCTGGGAAGTCCCACAATTTTATTTGTTGTGTTGCCAAAGCTTTTTTTTTTTTTTTTTTCTACCAACAACACTTTGTCACATGATGGCATTGGTATAGGCAGACCCAGGGTACTGCCATGGGCACTCGTATCTTGTACTTATGCCAACATTTTTATGGCCCTTTTGGAAAGCCATTTTGTCTTTTCTAGTGCCAACTTTTTTGCCTGTCATGTATTTATGGTTTGCTGTTGTTATTCTTATCGTCTGGGGCTGTTCCCAAGGTGGCTTTAGGACATTTGTCCAATACCATTATTAATATCAACACCGTTAATATGTTCTATACTTACCAATTTGGGGACATCGATTTAGATTTTCTGGCTGTACGTATTACAATAGAAGATGATAAAAAAAAAAAAAAACTTTTAAAAAAAAAGAATGACTTTACAAACATATAGCCAAGAATTTGCCCCTTTATTACCAGAGCTCCCATAAAGGAGATGGGATTCCATATAGCCAGTTTCTTTGCCTAAAAATAAGTCAGGCACCGATTGGATGATTACATTTAGAGAAAAAAAGTTTTGGAGGAAACAAAAATTACAGTTAAAGGGGAACTCAAGTACTTATCCCCTATCCTGAATGCCTTAGGTCCTATGGAAATAAATAAGAAAAATTATCTTAGTTCATTTATTTGAGTTCCAATCCCTGTTCTTATAGTTTTCACAAGGATTTAACAGTATCATTGTTTGTTATTAATAATATATATATATATTTACATGAATATTACTTATGTTATTAATAGAGTACAAGTTGTCATTATTTCCTTCCCTGCTGACACCTGTACTTAACCACTCAAGGACGCAGGGCATACAGGTACACCCCCGTTCCTGTACGTCCTGAGTCCCACAAACAGGGTTTAAACAGTTTTCACGAGCGGAGAACGAGTTTAACCCTGTGGGTCCCAGTTGCTGCGGGCAGCCAGGACCCACGGCTAATGCCGGGCACCGCCGATTGGGCCGATGCTGGCATTAACCCTTTAGATGCTGCGATCAAAGTTGATCACGGCATCTAAAGTTAAAGTGAAACTATCTCGGCAGCTCAGTGGAGAACAGAATCGTGATGTCCCGATCAGCTTACTGGGCGACGGGAGGGTCCTCACCTGCCTCCTTGTCGTCCGTTTGGCGATCTACTGCTCCATGCCTGCTCAGCAGGCTGGAGCAGCGGAGTGCTGAAAACACTGATCAGTGCTATGCTATGGCATAGCACTGATCAGTGTACGAAATCAAAAGATTGAATTTTTTTTATCCCCCCTAAGGGAGCTAAAAAAAAAAAAAAAGTTAAAAGTGCTAAAAAAAACAAAAAAAAGAGAATAACTGAATAAGCCCCCCCCCCCCAATAAAAGTTATGCATTAATAAATAATAAAATAATGTAATAAAAAATAATCATGCGTGGTACCGCCGCGTGCGTAAATGTCCGAACAATTAAAATATAAGGTTAGCTAAACCACACGGTCGATGGCCTATTTGTGAATTTTTGGTCACTTCATCAAAAAGCGATCAAAAAGTCCCATCAAAATAAATATAGTACCTATAAACACTCCAGACCACCGCGCAAAAACTAAGCCCTCATATAGCCCCGTACGCGGAAAAATTTAAAAGTTATAGGGGTCAGAAGATGACAATTTTAAATATACAAATTTTGGTGCATGTAGTGATAATTTTTTTAAAGTAGTAAATTAAATAAAACCTATATAATTTGGGTATCCCTGTAATCGTATGAACCTACAGAATAAAGATAAGGTGTCATTTTTACAAAAAAATGCACTACGTAGAAACGGAAGCCCTAAAAATTAGCAAAATGGCTTTTCTTTTTCATTTTACCCCACGAATAATTTTTTTTGCTTTCGCCTCAGATTATGTTATAAAATAAGTGATGTCATTACAAAGTACAATTGGTGATGCAAAAAACAAGCCCTTATACTGGTCTGTAGGTGCAAAATGTAATGCGCTATGATTTTTAGAAGATGAGGAGGAAAAACGAAAGTGCAAAAACGAAGATTGTTTTAAGTTCTTAAGGTGAATGAGTCCTTAACCCCTTAAGGACGCAGGACGTAAATGTACGTCCTGGTGAGGTGGTACTTAACGCACCAGGACGTACATTTACGTCCTAAGCATAACCGCGGGCATCGGAGCGATGCCCGTGTCATGCGCGGCTGATCCCGGCTGCTGATCGCAGCCAGGGACCCGCCGGCAATGGCCGACGCCCGCGATCTCGCGGGCGTCCGCCATTAACCCCTCAGGTGCCGGGATCAATACAGATCCCGGCATCTGCGGGAGTTCGCGATTTAAATGAACGATCGGATCGCCCGCAGCGCTGCTGCGGGGATCCGATCATTCATAACGCCGCACGGAGGTCCCCTCTCCGTCCTCCGTGCGGCTCCCGGCGTCTCCTGCTCTGGTCTGTGATCGAGCAGACCAGAGCAGAAGATGACCGATAATACTGATCTGTTCTATGTCCTATACATAGAACAGATCAGTATTAGCAATCATGGTATTGCTATGAATAGTCCCCTATGGGGACTATTCAAGTGTAAAAAAAAATGTAAAAAAATGTAAAAGTAAAAGTAAAAAAAATGTGAAAAATCCCCTCCCCCAATAAAAAAGTAAAACGTCCGTTTTTTCCTATTTTACCCCCAAAAAGCGTAAAAAACATTTTTTATAGACATATTTGGTATCGCCGCGTGCGTAAATGTCCGAACTATTAAAATAAAATGTTAATGATCCCGTACGGTGAACGGCGTGAACGAAAAAAAATAAAAAAAAGTCCAAAATTCCTACTTTTTTAATACATTTTATTAAAAAAAAAATTATAAAAAGTGTATTAAAAGTTTTTTATATGCAAATGTGGTATCAAAAAAAAGTACAGATCATGGCGCAAAAAATGAGCCCCCATACCGCCGCTTATACGGAAAAATAAAAAAGTTAGAGGTCATCAAAATAAAGGGATTATAAACGTACTAATTTGGTTAAAAAGTTTGTGATTTTTTTTTAAGCGCAACAATAATATAAAAGTATATAATAATGGGTATCATTTTAATCGTATTGACCCTAAGAATAAAGAACACATGTCATTTTTTCCATAAATTGTACGGCGTGAAAACAAAACCTTCCAAAATTAGCAAAATTGCGTTTTTCGTTTTAATTTCCCCACAAAAATAGTGTTTTTTGGTTGAGCCATACATTTTATGGTATAATGAGTGATGTCATTACAAAGGACAACTGGTCGCGCAAAAAACAAGCCCTCATACTAGTCTGTGGATGAAAATATAAAAGAGTTATGATTTTTAGAAGGCGAGGAGGAAAAAATGAAAACGTAAAAATTAAATTGTCTGAGTCCTTAAGGCCAAAATGGGCTGAGTCCTTAAGGGGTTAAAGGGGTACTCCCGTGGAAAAAAAAATTATTAACTGTTAAACAGATTTGTAAATTTCTTCTATTAAAAAATCTTAATCTTTACAGTACTTTTTAGGGTCTGTATACTACAGAGGAAATGGTTTTCTTTTTGGAACACAGAGCTCTGCTGACATCATGAACACAGAGCTCTCTGCTGACATCACAAACACAGAGCTCTCTGCTGACATCACAAACAGAGCTCTCTGCTGACATCATGACCACAGTGCTCTCTGCGGACATCTCTGTCCATTTTAGGAACTGTCCAGAGCATCATATGTTTGCTATGGGAATTTTCTCCTACTCTGGACAGTACTTAAAATGAACAGAGATGTCAGCAGAGAGCACTGTGCTCGTGATGTCAGCAGAGAGCTGTGTTCCAAAAAGAAAACCATTTCCTCTGTAGTATTCAGCAGCTAATAAGTACTGGAAGGATTAAGATTTTTAATAGAAGTAATTTACAAATCTTTTTAGCTTTCTGGCACCAGTTGATTTTAAAAAAAAGTTTCCCACAGGAGTACCCCTTTAAGGGGTTAAGCACGCTTAGGACAGGGTGAGGTAGTGAGGCCAGAAGAAGCATTGTAATGATGCAAAATGTGCTGTTCCCTACACCACGCCCCCCTTTTCCAATATAGAGCCCTTGAGCACCCCATTGTAGCGAGTCCAGTGTTGACTATAATGCTGTATTCCACTTGTGAGGCTTGCGCCTGCAGCGCAAGTTGTTGCTCTCTGTCAATCCACAGAATATCAGGGGTGACTATATAATCATGCCCATCACCTGATATTAACTCCTTTTACTGAAATTTAGCTCACAGACATCTGATAATGCTCTTAGTGATAAAGTAAACACATTTTTAGGGTGTTGGCTACAGGTCCTCTTTAACAAATGGTGTTCATGGCCATGTAAAAGAAGTGCAGCTCACACAGCCATATAAAACAGTCATGGCCGTAAATGTTGGCACCCCTGAAATGTTTCTAGGAAATGAAGTATTTCTCACAGAAAAGGATTGCAGTAACACATGTTTTGCTATACACATTTATTCCCTTTGTGTGTATTGGAACTGAACCAAAAAAGGGAGGAAGAAAAGCAATTTGGACATAATGTCACTCCGGACTCCAAAAATGGGTGGACAAAATTTTGGCACCCTTTCAAAATTGTGGAAAAATAAGATAGTTTCGAGCATGTGATGCTCCATTAAACTCACCTGGGGCAGGTAACAGGTGTGGGCAATATAAAAATCACACCTGAAAGCAGATAAAAAGGAGAGAAATTCACTTAGTCTTTGCATTGTGTGTCTGTGTGCCACACTAAGCATGGACAACAGAAAGAGGAGAAGAGAACTGTCTGAGGACTTGAGAACCAAAATTGTGGAAAAAATATCAACAATCTCAAGGTTACAAGTCCATCTCCAGAGATCTAGTTTTGCCTTTGTACACAGTACGCAACATTATCAAGAATGTCTTTGTAACCCAAGACACTGTAGCTAATCTCCCTGGGCGCGGACAGAAGAGAAAAATTGATGAAAGGTGTCAACGCAGGATAGTCCGGATGGTGGATAAGCAGCCCCAAACAAGTTCCAAAGATATTCAAGCTGTCCTGCAGGCTCAGGGAGCATCAGTGTCAGCGCGAACTATCCATCGACATTTAAATGAAATGAAATGCTATGGCAGGAGACCCAGGAGGACCCCACTGCTGACACAGAGACTAAGATTGAGCTTTTTGGTGAAGCACATCATTCTACTGTTTACCGAAAATGGAATGAGGCCTACAAAGAAAAGAACACAGTACCTACAGTGAAATACGGTGGAGGTTCAATGATGTTTTGGGGTTGTTTTGCTGCCTCTGGCACTGGGTGCCTTGAATGTGTGCAAGGCATCATGAAATCTGAGGATTACCAACAGATTTTGGGTCGCACTGTACAGCCCTGTGTCAGAAAGCTGGGTTTGCGTCCGAGATCTTGGGTCTTCCAGCAGGACAATGACCCCAAACATACGTCAAAAAGCACCCAGAAATAGATGGCAATAAAGCGCTGGAGAGTTCTGAAGTGGCCAGCAATGAGTCCAGAACTAAATCCCACTGAACACCTGTGGAGAGATTTGCTGTTGGGAAAAGGCGCCTTCCAAAAAGAGAGACCTGGAGCAGTTTGCAAAGGAAGAGTGGTCCAGCTTATTGATGGTTACAGAAAGTGACTTATTTCAGTTATTTTTTCCAAAGGGTGTGCAACCAAATATTAAGTTAAATGGGCACTCAAAAACATTTTTGCTTTTGCGCTCCCTATGGTAAATAAAAAAGATTTCTAATATACATTGGTTAAAAAAAATGAAGTTTGCTATGTTTTATTTGTGCTTAAAAAAGCTCAAGAGCACATTTTCCCCCATCTTATACACAGACTTAGGACCGAATATTAAACAAAGGAAATGCAGCCTGGAGTGCTGAGGGGGGGGGGGGGGGGGGGTTCAGCCAACAGCATATGGCAGTTAAGTGTGAGAGGAGCTATGATTGGATGAGGCTGGACAAACCCCCTTAGCACTCCAGGCTGCACTTTCTTTGTTTTGACCTCGGTCCTAAGTCTGTGTATGAGATGGGGGAAAATGTGCTCTTGAGCTTTTTTAAGCACAAATAAAACATAAAAAATGTCATTTTTTTTATTAAACAAAGTATATTAGAAATATTTTTTATTTACCATAAGGAGTGCAATAGCAAAACTTAATTTTAATGAGAGTTACCCTTTAAGGGTGCCAATCATTTTGTCCAGACCATTTTTGGAGTTTGGTGTGACATTATGTCCAATTTACTTTTTTCCCTCCTTTTTAGTTCCAATACACACAAAGTGAAAGACGAATGAGGTAAAAAAAAACGGTTGGTGGAGGCGCTGCACAACTGTGGTCATGAATAGAGGACTCTAGCAGCACAGGACAATAAAACTTTTATTGGTAAAATGGGGACAACGCGTGTCGGCATACACTAATGCCTTCTTCAAGTCCACTTACAGTTCCCAGGGTTTGTTTGGGCTCAAATCTGTATTGCTGTATGTGGAGGTCCTGTGTGTATCTGTGCTGCCGCAGGTCTGTGAACAACACACCCTGGGAACTGTAAGTGGACCTGTAGAAGACAGTGTATGCCAAAACGCGTTGTCCCCATTTTACCAATAAAAGTTTTATTGTCCTGTGCTGCTCGATTCCTCTCTTCATGACCAAAGTTGTCCAGTGCCTCCACCAACCGTTTTTTTTTTTACCTCATTTGTCCTTCGCAATTCTTTATCGGTCACCATTACTGGGGTCCGATACCGGTAAGAGTGCAGCAGCCAATAACCGCACCAATTGCTGCAAATTCCAGCACAGCGTCATAAAAGGTGGGTATCTCACCTGGGTGTGGTGAAGGATACACACCAGTAGATACCCCTCATCAGGGAGCACCCCCTTTATGTTTTTTATCCTTTCTTCTAAATAAGGGAATAAAAGTGTATAGCAAAACATGTGTTACTGCAATCCTTTTCCGTGAGAAATACTTTTTGTAGAAAAATGTCTGGGGTGTCAACATTTACGGCCATGACTGTATTTGGATTGGATTTCAACAAGTGTTTATTCTTTCCTCTGTTGGTATTCAATCCAATATTTCAGAGGAAACTATTTGAGAATGATAATGGTGCACAGTGTCAATGAAGGGGTAAATCCAATGTAATCACTGTAGCCAATTTCCCAGGACTGGTCACAGCTTGTTCATACTTATTAGAACATTTTCCTTAGGTTGTATTCACACTGTGCTTTTGTTGCAATATTAACATTCATTTTGTTTTTACTGGTGAACTTATCGAGAGACATGGGAGTTTACCAATCAATATAGACCAACTTCTGGAAATTGATAAGGGTACCAGGACCCAATGTAACCAAGCGCCCTTGGTGAGAATAAATTAAATTAAACCAACTTGAAAAAACACCAATAAAGCAAAGATACAATTAACACTTAACCTTTACTATTATCATAAAAAGGTACACAAATTAGCCTTTATATAAAAGACACATATATTAACAAGGATAAGGGAAAAAGGGGAAAGGGGGGTACAGGTGAAACCCTACCTTCAAATACTATACAATGATCACTCCTATTCTCTAAGTGAGGAAGAACGGGATGTTTACACAAAAATATGTCAATAGACAATTACAAGTGGCCAACCTCAATTACAAGTGGCCAAAGCTAGGGAGGTTGGCCACTTGTAATTGTCTATTGACATATTTTTGTGTAAACATCCCGTTCTTCCTCACTTAGAGAATAGGAGTGATCATTGTATAGTATTTGAAGGTAGGGTTTCACCTGTACCCCCCTTTCCCTTATCCTTGTTAATATGTGTCTTTTATATAAAGGCTAATTTGTCTACCTCTTTATGATAATAGTAAAGGTTAAGTTGTAATTGTATCTTTGCTTTATTGGTGTTTTTTCAAGTTGGTTTAGTTTACCAATCAAAACGGAAGACATGATAAAAACACAACTAAAATGTACAATGTGACCCCCAGATGCATTATTGATATGTCAGCCAAACCTACTGCTTTCAGTGGGACTGATTATCTTATGTATAATGGTGGGAAGCCTCCCTACTCTTCCCTCACAGATGATTTTGGAGAAAAAGAAGGATCAGGCATACTAAATTTCAGTGTCTAAACCGTTGTGTTCCCTGGAGATAAGATGCAGCCAGGGGAATTTGGCAGCAGCTTACTTACATGCATGCGAGGGGTGGAGAAGGCTCGTTGGTTTGTTGGGGATGGGGGGGGGGGGGGGTTAGAAGCAATAGCTCATTTCGCAACAGCTATTAAAGGTGTATTTATAGATGTCAGCTTCTAGATGTAAAGTGTGGATAAGATTACCTGCATGTAAGTCTGCATTCACATCACCGTATTCCCAATGGACCCGTGCCACACCAAATTATAACGAACAGTCCACTTTTGACTCTGTTTTGGACCCAATCCGTTTTTGTTGCCGGACTGAAACTACAGCAGACCACGGTTTTCAATACAGCAACAAAAATTGATAAGGTCCAAAAAATGAGCCAACTGGAGTTCTAGAGCTGACTCCATCCGGCTCATTGGAATGAATGTACATTATCATTTAGCTGTATGATTATATATTTTTTTCACTTACCTGCAGTACAACTAAAAGGTGTTTCCCCTACAAGTAGAGATGATGACAATTCCCAGAATGTAAAGATTTGCTCCAGTTTTCCTGCAAGTATTTAAAACCATATAGAAGCATGTGAGGCAGCAGCGCAGTCTCAGGTATTCACCGTGTTCTTACAATCAGGACAGACTCAGATAGTAGTTTGTTTTCAAGTGTAATTAACCATTTATAAATAAGTACATTTTCTCTTTGTCTCATACAGTTTTCTTGTTAAATTTACAATTAAAGTCTGTATAGAGAAGGTGAATTTAGGGGGGAGGGGAGGAAAGACTTTTCACATCTATCTCACATCTCACATGTACAGACAAGAAAAAACAGAGCAAGCAAATACAGTGTAACTGAGAAAACAAAAAAAAAAAAAAAACAGGAGTGTTGAGGGGAGGATGAAGCGGGCATTTTAATACCCAGCACCTTGAGTGCACCTCCCGCCTCCTTTGCCATCAGTGACCGCTCTGCGCTGCATTGCAGGAAACTCTGGAAGCAAAGGGGGTTATCAACGAATTAACAAAAATAAAACAGAACAGAAATGTTTGTTTTTTTCTTCATTTTTCCCCCCCCATATTCTTATTTACAAGTTCAGTGCTCAAATCAGTACTCCCCCCTCTAGAGTCTGGGGGAGAAAGGGGGTCACTGCATAAAAGAAAACAGACAAAGGAAAAATAAAAAGCATAAAGAAAATAATCTTAAAAATGCAAATAACCCCGTGACCTGAGCACTGCACAATATATATATATATTTATATATATATATGTATTTTATATACATATATATTAAACAATGGTTGTGTTCCGCATATTGTTACAGAGAACGGACCATGCATTGAATAAATACACTGTACAGAGAAAAGTCCTTCTGACTTGGGGTTGAGGAGGCAGTGGGAAGGATGCCCCACACCCCTCACAAGGTTCCTTCAGTTTTTCTTTATGTGTGCAATACAGCCGCAGCATGGAGGAGAAGGCAAGAGGGGTGTGCAGAGAGGAAGAGCAAGGGGTGGAGCTTTGGGGTGGCGGGGGGGATGTAAAAAGGGAACTAGGTCATGGACCTTGTGTGGAGCGCCATGTGCCTATGGCGGAGACAACTCATTCGCCTACTTCAAGTAAACCATACCCACTCTCAGCATGGGTGTCACAAGCAGAAGCTGGAGTATTTGGGGAAATACAAAAATAAAAAAGGACCCTGCCACAACCATGAAAATCCCTGAACTGTGAACTCTGAGGGCTTGATCTACTACTACAAATTGAGGGCCTATCCTAGCCAGCATCCTGACATGTAACGATATGTCCTTAACAACAGATGCTGTGATGTGTTTACAGAAAATAGACAAAGTTATTACACTGCAATGGATTGATTTACTGTCTATAATTGTATGTATCAGGGAATGCACCAATTGCTTTTCTTTTATCGGAAACGATAAAAAAAAAAATTTCCTTTGTCATCAACAGTGAAAGCTATAAATGCAACTTTCCTGGTTATGACTGAAAAGAGGTGTTGCATTATTGCTACAGTAAATAGGTTACGGTAAGTACCTCCACTGGAGGATATGGCTGTATAAAGCTGCCAACATGTACACAATCATCCTCATATAAGTGCCCTCCCTGTCCAAACCAAACTCTACGACATGTAGGCAACAAGGGCACAATTTTATTGAAAGAGTCCTGATACAGGAGACCTGATGATGAAGTTCTAAAAAGCCAATAAAACAACAACAACAAAAGAAATTAATTTGGTAAGGTCATGTGACTGAATGAATCGAATCTGGCAAAAATTAACCTTAAAGCTTACAAATTTATTTACCAATTAAATCAATAGCCAGCAGGCAAATTACAAATAATTCTAATATGCTGCAAAAGTTAGAATTACAAGGAAATAGTGTCAGATGTATTTTTATATAGTTTGCTGTAGAGAGGGGCAATGTCATTTTATATACTGACTAATACTAAATGGACAAATTGCCCAAGTGGACCGATTGCCAGTGCCATCCCATTCACCAAGATGTCTGCAAGCAGAACAATAGAACACCCGCCCAGGAGTTGTTGCAACCACTTAAACTTTTGATCAATCTCACCCTAGCCTGCACCACACTTTGAATCTTTATTTTTGATAAAGTTGGGGGAAGTACATAGTGATGTATGCACAAGCAAATGCCGGAAAAAAAGTCACTTGATTTACAGGCCATGATAAATTCCCCCATATTCTGCTTTTTTTTTTTTAATGTGCCCCCCCCCCCCCTCTCTACAGGCTCCATCTCTAATAGCAAATATTTCCTGATCTTTGCTCCAAGGTGGATGTATCTGCTATTGTGCGCCCCATACACTGCACATACAAGGGGAGATCCTGCTCCTCTACATCTCTCTTTCAAATAATTTTTCACCGTATAAGACGCACTTTTTCTTCCCCAAAACTGGGGGGGGGGGGGGAAAGTCGGTGCGTCTTATACGGCGAATACACCCCTATCGCGGCGGTCCCTGCGGCCATCAACGGCCGGGACCCGCGGCTAATACAGGACATCACCGATCGCGGTGATGCCCTGTATTAACCCTTCAGACGCGGCGATCAAAGCTGACCGCCGCGTCTGAAGGGAAAGTGACACTAACCCGGCTGTTCAGTCGGGCTGTTCGGGACCGCCGCGATTTCACCGCGGCGGCCCCGAACAGCCCGACTGAATAGCCTGGTTAGTGCTTACAGGACACCGGGAGGGACCTTACCTGCCTCCTCGGTGTTTTCTCCGTTCAGGGATCCCCTGTATGGCCGGCGCTCTCCTTCCTCGTCATCACGTACGTGCATCAGTGTGTGTAACGACGTGATGGCGGCGACAGAGAGCGAGGATACCCGGCCGGCAGCAGAGGCGTTCCGGAGCGATGGGGACACGGCGACAGCGATGGAGCGACATCCAGGGCAGCGGTGACGGGTCCGGAGAGGCGGGGACACGTGAGTATTACCTCCTATGCAGTGGTCTTGAATCTGTGGACCTCCAGATGTTGCAAAACTACAACTCCCAGCATGCCCGGACAGCCGTCCGCAGGTTGAAGACCACTATTGGGTTCAAAATCTTTAATTTTTTTGATTTTGCACCTAAAAATAGGGTGCGTCTTATACGCCAGTGCGTCCTATAGGGCGAAAAATACAGTGCTTTGAGAATTATCAGCATGGAGGACAATATAGAGCAGTGTTGCTGTTAATTCAGCCTCGGTTATATATTACACTAGAAGCAGCATCTCTCTGTATCTGTTCCCTCTTCCCTAACACTTTTCATTAACTTCTAGCAGCTGTAACTTGATCTTCAAGTGAAGTCATAAGGCATTCTGATGTAATAGGATCTATTACAAAGTTTCTTATTACCATGTATACATAAATGGTAAAAAATTTTTAAAATTGACTAAACTCTTTAGGTACAGGGGTGGGCGGGACATTTATCAATGAGCAGTGTCACTCATTGTGTCTTTTTAGGTGTCTTTTTTTTTTTTGGTGGAACATTTTCAGATGTTGTCTATTGTTCGTGCACCGTGGAGCGAAAAATGCAGTGGACACTAATTTATTACCTGCGCACGGTTTGTTTACGCTGTCAAACTTTGCGCAATGCTGACATTTTTTAAGTAAATATAGAACATCAAGGAGCACACGTACCAGCCACCTGCAGACTCCTGCAGCCAGACTACTACTAAATTAACCTCCAAATGTATGCTCCCCCATGCATATTTATAATAATTCATTGGCTCCAGTGTGTTTATAATAATTAATTGGCCCCAGTGTGTTTATAATAATTCATTGGCCCCAGCGTGCTTATCCTTATTCCCCCCAGTGCCCTTATTTCTCCTCCCACTGTCTGCTCCTCATCTTCTTGGAGCAGGGCAGCAGCGGGACATGTCGGGAACGGGCGGCAATGAATGAATGAAGCAGACATGTCCCGCATGTAGGCTTCATTCATTCACCGCTGCCGCCGCTCCACATGTCCCCGCTGCTGTCCTGCTCCTAGTGCAATCAGCGCACCGCCTCTCTGATGCTCATCTCAGTCAGGTACAGAGATGAGCAGCAGAGAATAATAGAATATTATTATAAACACACTGGGGCCAATGAATTTTTATAAATATGCATGGGGGGGGGGCATACATTTGGGGGTCAAAGTAAAAAATCCCGCCGGGAGCCCTGAATGGCTCCTCTGTGTCGGCCATTCAGGGCTCCCGGCGGGAGATTTCAAAATGAAAGTTTACACAGTAGTATGTACATTGCAGGGGAGCACAGTATGCCGTCTGCTCCCCTGCAGTATAACTGCTGATTGCATTGGGTCCCAGAAGTGAGACCTGGTGCAATCAATCCCTTGCCCTGTACTACTACCCCCAACATGGAACAGACTCTGGCCGCTGGCAGCTGGGGGAATTACTACTCCCTTCATGGAAATGAGTCTGTTCCATGATGGGAGTAGTAGTAGTCCCTCAGCACTACAAGAGTCTGCTGATATCACCTCTTCTGAGCATGCTCAGAAGTAATAACAGTTCAGAAACGGATATTATAAACCGGGGGCAAACTGATGACATTAAAGGTTCATCCGTTTGCCATAGACATGTTACATTAATAATATCCATTTCTATTCCATTATTTTTGACGGGAGAGAAAATACTGCATGCACCGTCCTTTCTCCCATAAAAAAAAAAAAAAAAAAAACGAAACAGGAAGCAAACGTGTGCGAACGGGTGATAAAGGATTGTAAAAAAATCCCATTGACATCAATGGGATTATTTTACAGCTGTTTGCAACCCGTTCAAAAATTATCAAACGGATTGCAGAACGGTCATTTATTAATGGATGCAGAAGGCCGTGTGAACAAGCCCTAAGAATTCCACTGTATGTGCAGGGAGGGAGAAGGAGGTACGGCTGTATGCAGCAGAGCTGAGTGTGTGAACAGCAGAGCTGAGTGTGTGATCACGTGTATGCAGCAGAGCTGAGTGTGATTGTGTGTATGCAGCAGAGCTGAGTGTGTGATCAGGTGTATGTAGCAGAGTTGAGTGTGTGCGTGGTAATGCTTACACAATCACACATTCATCTCTGCTCCATACACATGTTGCACACTAATTTCTAGTACATAGACATGATCACACACTCAGCTGCTCTGGTACATGTACACAGTGTTTACCAACCAGGGTGCCTCCAGCTTTTGCAAAACTGCAACTCCCAGCATGCCAAGTTTTGCAACACTCCAACACTTGGTGGCATTCTGATAAACACTGATATAAAGGTAAAGGGACAGATTGTTCAGCAAAATTACATATTTTTTAAACCCAGACATTCTGAGTACTTTATAAAGATTTATGATTTTACTAATTGTGCAGTTTTGTTCGGCACACACTGCTGCCCCGGCACTTCTAGCAATGTGAGCAGTGTACAGCGGGGAAATGCCTCAGCTCTGTGAAGTGTGAGGTAGAGCCAAGGGACGTTTCTATATTTGCGCAAAATTTATCAAAAGGATGTGCACAACTTTTGTAAATTTTGAGCAAGAGTGTAAATTAGACAAGCAGTGTAAAGGGGTAGATTTGTGTCTACAATAGACGCCTAATGATAAATGTTCCCCAGTGACATAATAATAATAATTCCCACAATAGCTAGAAGCTGCCCACAAAAAGCAGATATAGCTGAGAAAAGCCATTGGCAGCAAAACTTTTCCTCTGCTACAGGGCAGGGGTAGCATTCTGCAAAACCCATTCATATGGCTGACCACTCAAGTGCACAGGGATAGCCTGAGTCCCTCACATTCACTTCCTATTCTGGTTCACAGTGGAGTCCTTACTTGGGACCCTTTCTATGGCACACCTTTCTTTAACCAGGCATATGGACTGTGGTTCTTAAGACAAGTAGCTGTTTTCAATCTTGCAAAAATATCCACTGCAACAGTGATGAAAAATGCCAATATCTGTGTGAGTAACAAAAAATAAGTAACAAATGTCAGGGAGCTAAATTAGGAATCCTTATAATCATGTTTTGGCGCATTCCCTTGCAACCATACAATTACTTGACAAGTTATTTCCTATTACAATTAAACACATTTTGTCTTTCCTCCCGCTAATTTGTTCATGGAGCATGGAAATTAGACCCATAAAGCCTTGAAACTGAAGTGGTTTAGGTATTAGATCTTCCTTCTGGTAAAAAGTGTCATGGAGACGTGGCCCTGCAGTAAATATACCTCAGAACACTTAAGCCCTTCTTGTTAAGCCTCTCATTACAGGCAACCAAGAACGGTTAGGAGAACCTGCTGCTGTCTGTGGGAAGGTAACTAGACACCTGAGAACAGTGGTGTTTGCAAGCAGAAAACCATGGTAGGATAGTTGTTGTGTCTGCTTCGTGAAGATGGCTGCATATGGTGCTTTCATTCATTTGTATATGCATCTGGTTGGGGTGGAATTCTACACTGAAACAATCCACTACATTTGTCTGTCTAGGTCATGTTCACCTATCCTCAGACACCAGGCTGCTGCTAAATTTCAGGATCCTGCTTCACAAACCTCTATCTAATAAACTAGGTGTATGTATATAACATTTCTTAACTTGTGTCGCATATTACCCTTTTCTGACCTCTATAACTTAATTCGTTTCATCTACAGTAGTGCTCTCCAACCTAGTCCTTAAGGCCCACCAACATTCCAGGTTTTTTCCATTACTCTATTGGAATAGAACAGGGAAAAAATAAAAATCCTTGACTGTAAGTGAGCCTTAAGGGTAAGGCTGGGGACCTCTGATCTACAGATGTGCAGGTGAGTTGTAGCCCTTCTTTGGGATTCAAGGAGCTATTCTGGAATTGCATATTTGTTTTTGCTTACGGTGTTTCCCCCATGCAAAATGAATGCTGTATTTTAATACTTCAGACTTTTTATCGGAGAAGGGGTGTTTCAAATTTTTTATAAGTATTTGAACACCCCCCCCCCCCCAACACATACTAATGTATTGCAGCATAATTTTATTTTGCCAATTAACTACTACTACATCCTACTTCTGACAGTATGTAATAACAGCACAATCATGGTAAATGTGAATGCAATCACTAGCATTGACGACAAACCAATGGCCCCCTGCGATTGCTTTGTGGGGGAGAAAATGGGTGACAAAGGGTTACAACAGCCTAGATCAACCCTGTGATTTTAGAGGGTCAATAGGTTGAATCTGAGTTACATGCAATCCTCGGCTCTACAGTCAGACAGCTTTACTGACAAATCACTTTACATTGCCATCTTCTGACCCCTATAACTCTATTTTTGTGCCTGAAGTCTTAATAATTATTTTCTGTGCACTTAGTGCCATTTTCAGATAAATGTGAATGTGTTTTTTTTAATCCATGTTTTCTGAAAGGTAGACAAAAAAAACAGCAATTCTCACATGCTACGAAAGATAGTCAGTGTCAGAAGTACTAAGATGGCAGGCTTAGAAGCCTTCAGTAGGCTCCCAGCTGCCATTTTACCACTAAAATCCCTGCAACTGCAAGCCAGGAGGCTGCCACCCACTTTGTAACCAAGAAGATACCATGTTCGCTACTCACTGTGGCATCTAGGAAGTTAATAGAAGGGATTAGAGTTATCTCTGATTCTGGCCACTGACAGTGAGTGTCCGCTATAACAAATAGTAGGCTCTACCCTATACTCTACCCTATACGCACTACAGACCAGGTGACTCTTCCTTGACACAGATGCCAAGGAGTAAAGGATCGAGCAGTTGGAATTTAACATGCCTGTGCCTTCTGATCTTTAGATACATAAGCTGCTGCCAGGGGTGTCTGGCAGTTGCTTACTCCCCCCTCCCTATTCAGAAAACAGCACAAGAAAGTGCAAGTGTATGGGGGGGGCAGGTGGTCGGGCGGTCAGGACAAATAGCTGTTGGTCACTGACTATCTCAATTGTACGGTCAGCTGACAGAATTAATATAGCAGGATAAGCTATATAATGACTTATTCGCATGATTTGCTACATCATCAGATATACTTAGCTTAGCTTATCTACAGATTTAAAGACTATGGTTTGTGAAGCAAGACCCAGTAAAAAAAGTATTTAAAAAATTTAAAAATCACACTACATGTACACATACAGTAAAAAGTCTGTTTGGGAGCAATTACATGTATGTTTAATGTTGCAATGCGGTTATGTGTAGAGCCCTTTGTTTACCAGATCCTTATTGTGCTGCAAGTGGCCTTAGATTTGTGTTTCCCTGTTCCCACATGCAGGGTAATAAGCAAGCCTCAAGCACATTATCTGCTGAAGTGTTATCACATGGAGGGGAAAAAATAAAAACATGGTCTCGCTCCAACTAGGATTATAGGGCCCAGGGCTGTGGGAATATCCTAGTGACCTAAGTGCAATTACTCAATTAAAATTAAAATATAAAATCCCAAGTAAATTGGGCAGTTGAGAAAGCAAAGTGTCCATAAACATAGTCTGGGGATCCAAACTGTTCAATGCTAAACATAGCACAACCTAATGTACTAAAAGACCAGCTCTACCCAATAAGATGGGTCGGAAAAGAACACTAAAGGATGGGGATCGGGAGAAAAGTCTGATACCTTAAGAAGAGTAGCTCAATTACTGGGTTTTTGAGGGAGGTATACATACAGTGAAGGAAAAGAGTTGTATGGGAAAAGGGATGGGAAAATATAAAGTCCTACACATTAGACTCCACAAAGGGTCTCTTTGGTTTGATGGGCGAAGTTTGGCCCTGCCGAGAGTCCCGAGACAGCTGCCTGTACAGGTTGTCCTGGTAAGCCTGTGCAACTGGCAGTGTTCTGGCCACCTTGACATCAGGATAGGAGGAGGCCTGTGTGACTCTCTCCAGTATGTCCCCTCGAGAGCCATTAGCCAGCACACCATGTGGACCATAGTAGTCGTCTTCAAGCAGATGCCCATTCTGTGCATTGTTTGTTTTGTTATAAAAGGCGATGTTGCTGATAGAGGAAGGGGGGCTGAAGGATTCTTGTTGGGGCAAGATGCCAGGAGATGTGGGACTGAGAACAGTGTCAACAGAGGAGACAGCCCATGTCCGACTCTGCTGATGATGATGGGGATACTGTTGAGTCCGTGCTGTCTTGTCAATTATACCCATGAATGGGGTCGTCCTAGAGCGTGTTGGTTCACTGGGGTAACTTCCTTGGGGCGGGGACACAGGAGACAGCTCATCGCAGAGTCGCTCATAAGCTGGCTTAAGTGGGATCTCCATTTGTTGTATAGAGGCAGATGGTCGAAAAGTGGCAGAGAGGCTGGAAGAGGACGAAATACTGTTGCTAGATGGAGAAAAACGAAGTCCTACACTTTGTGAGTGTAACAGTGGCCTTGGAGTAGGTGGGTGAGGCTTGATTTCCACAGGATTAATACTCACAGGCCTTCTTATAAGATGGGAAACATCTGGTGAACCAAGTTGGCTGGGTTGGCGCTCAAGATCCAGCTTGGTGTGACATACTGGATAATAGGATGCAGACTGACTACGCCCAATTTGAGGAGTCTGGTTATATCTCATGCCACCTCGATAAGCTGAAGTTGGCCGCTGGGGTATATCCTCCTTGGCAATGCCACCATGCTGGCAAATGGCTCCGGCACTCAAACTGGCCTGTACATGCTGCATTGGACGTCCATCAGCTATAAGACCACCAAGGGAAGCTTGATATACTAATCGGCTTTGACTCATCTCTCCAGAGGATGTCTGGTATTTACTTGCCATACCATGTGCCACCTGTCCATATGTACCCCCAGGAATTACGGCACTAGAATGCACTGCAGAACTGGGTTGGTTGCTACGTACAATTTGTGCCTTAGCTGGCTGTAATCTGTGTGCAGGTTGTGGAACTGCAGTGGGAAGCTGTGACATTTGGAAAGACCTCTGAGATATTTTGGAGAGTGGAGATTTTGGTCTTCCAGGATGTTGACTTACACATGGCTCTTGCTGATACCTAACTGGGGAACCAGATTGTTGTCTATACATACCAATACTTTCACTAGGAGGGCTAGCTCTATATTGAGGAGCCCTTCGTAATGGTGAAGGGGGTGGACTAGGGTAGTCCATTACCTGGCCTCCTACAGGAGGTGGACTAAAGCGGTAGGAAGAACTCTGATGAGCAGGGGATGTTTGAGGGGGACTAGGGCGATAGTGAGAGTTCTGATGTGTTGGAGAGAGGGATGGAGAAGTGGATTGATAGCCTTGCCGTGTAGGAGAGCCAACAGAGCTGCTTGATCTAAAGTCAAATACTTGGTGTGAGCCTGACATATAAGCAGAATCCCGATGTGCAGGAGATTGTGGAGGACTTTGCATGCCTGAAAGGCCCTGACATTGTCTTCCTTCACTCTGTAATCCTACAGGAACATTGTCTAAGTCTTGTTCCAAATACTCTTCTTCATAGATGTCTTCCTGTGTAGAATCAATGTCCTCATTTTGTACTTCTGGCTCAGGTTCATCTTGAAGCTCCTGCGCTTCCTCCTCTTGCTGGACTTGTCTGCATTCCTCTTCCACTCTCATAAGAAGCCGCTGGATTTCTCGATTGTTAGGGCAGAGCTGGATTGCTTCGTTCAGATCTTCCAAAGCTTCTGTAAATTGTCTTTAAGAAAAATGAGAATAGAAAACATTTTTATCAGACAAAAGCCTGGAAGGAGTGAACATACATTTAATCAAAGCAAAATGTGCTTTGGGGGGGGGGGGGGGGGGGAGATCCAATAGACTCACCTGCTACTCCGTTTGGCTCTGGCTCGAGCATAGAAAGCCTCATATGACTTTGGTTTCAACTCCAGAGCCTTAGTGGCAAATTCCTCTGCCATTCCAAAGTCCTGCAACATCAAACATGTGTAGTGAGGTCAAAGTTTTTTTTCCAAAAAAAGAAAGTGAAAAAAAAAAAAAGAAAACACCAGTAGCTGCACACAAGGAAATGCAAATCAAGAGAGAATAGGGAAAATAATAACAAAATAGTTTATATTACTTTGAAAAAGGAAAAAGGTATTCTGATGTATACCGGGGGTGTACCCATGGATGGCCATTCACCTGAGTAGATTCATTGGGGGACATTTAGCAATGATTTTACCCCTTGCGTCTTTTTTGGTGGAACATTTTCAGATGTTGTCTATTGTTCGTGCACCGTGCGACACTAATTTATTACCTGCACAAGGTTTGTTTACACTGTCAAACTTTGCGCATTGACGACATTTTTAATGCAAATATAGAACATCAAGGAGTACACGTACCAGCCGCCTGCAGATTCCTGCAGCCAGACTACTACTACTCTCATCATGGAACAGACTCCTTTCCATGATGGGGGTAGTAGTTCCCTGATTATGGGAGTCTGCAGGTGGCTAGGGAAGCTACATTAGTGTTTGTACTACTACCCCCATCATGGAACAGAATCCGATGCGATCAGCAGTTATAAAGCAGGGGAGCGGGCGGCATGCTGCGCTCCCCTGCAAAGTACAACTTTTATTTTGAAATCCCCCGCCGGGAGCCCTGAATGGCTGGCACCGAGCCATTCAGGGCTCCCGGCGGGGTTTTTAAACTACTACTTTGACCCAAAACCCTCCGTTGGGTACGGAGATGAGCAGCAGAGAATAATAGACATTTCCCTGGGGTGCGCTGATTGCGCTAGGAGCAGGGCAGCAGCGGGGACATGTCGGTGAGCGGTGAATGAATGAATGAATGAAGCCTACATGCGGGAAATGTTGGCTTCATTCATTCACCGCCACCAGTTCCCGACATGTCCTGCTGCCCTGCTCCAAGAAGGTGAGGAGCAGGCAGCGAGAGCCCTGAATGGCTCCTCTGTGTTGGCCATTCAGAGCTCCCGGTGGGGGATTTCAAAATGAAAGTTTACACAGTAGTATGTACATCGCAGGAGAGCGCAGCATGCCAACCGCTCCCATGCTTTATAAATGCTGATCGCATTGTGTCTCAGAAGTGAGACCCGGTGCAATCAATCCCTTATCCCCTGTACTACTACCCCCAACATGGAACAGTCTCTGTTCCATGATGGGGGTAGTAGTACAAACACTAATGTAGCCTCCCCAGCCAACAGCAGCTGGGGGAATTACTACTCCCATCATGAGAATGAGTCTGTTCCATGATGAGAGTAGTAGTAGTCCCTCAGCACTGCAGGAGTCTCCTGAGCATGCTCAGAAGTAATAACAGTTCAGAAATGGATATTAAAAACCGGGGGCAAACGGATGACATTAACGGCTCATCCGTTTGCCATAGACTTCAATGTTAAATTTAAAATATCCGTTTGTTATTTTTCACAGGAGAAAAAATACTGCATGCACCGTCTTTTCTCCCGTCATAAAAAACGATGCAGGAAGCAAACGTGTGCAAACGGGTGATAAAGGATTGTAAAAAAAAAAAAACAATGACATGAATGGGATTATTTAACAGCTGTTTGCAGTGTTTACCAACCAGGGTGCCTCCAGCTTTTGCAAAACTGCTACTCCCAGCATACCAAGTTTTGCAACACTCCACTCCAACACTTGGTGGCATTCACGTTGGTAAACACTCATATAGAGGTAAGGGGACAGACTGTTCAGCAAAATTATATATTTTTAAACCCAAACATCCTGAGTACTTTATAAAGATTTATGATTTTACTACTGTGCAGAGTTTTGTTCGGCGAACACTGCTGCTCCAGCACTTCTAGCTACGTGAGCAGTGTACAGCGGGAAAATGCCACAGCTCTGTGAAGTGTGAGGTAGAGAAGGAGTGCACGGTAGAACAAGGGGGGGGGGGCTTTCTATATTGGCACAAAATTTATCAAAGGACGTGCACAACGTTTGTAAATTTTGACCAAGAGTGTAAATTAGACAAGCAGTGTAAAGGGGTAGATCTGTGTCTACAATAGACCCCTAATGATAAATCCTCCCCATTGTAACCTATTAGTGACTATGTTAAGTTAATTCCCCAAATATATGTATATTTTTTTGTTTGCCAGACTCAATAACATGGTAAACTACGCTTTGAAATCCTAAAAAAAATAAGTGTTCTATGGTAAAGTAAAAGTACCTACAGTGGTATATGTCAAAATACCATGATGTAACCTTAAAACATGATGCATGGATGGACAATATATTTATTTGTGAAGGGATTGTTTTTTTGCAGGATTATTGGAAATTATTTGTTTCCAGAATAAAACATTTTGCAAGGAAACATTTTTTTTTCCACTATACATTGCTCTTTTGACCACTTGCGATCCTTTGACCACTATTCTAAAACACTGCAGTATATGTTTAATGCTATTAATCATGTCCGTTGAGGTAGTGGGAAGGACATTTAAGTGAACTATCAGGCAGAAACTACTTTTATACTATGACATGTTGCTATCCTGCAGTGGTTAGATGAATAAAGCAAATAATATATATTCTGTGTAAGCTGACTATACATTGATATCTGTGGATTTCGCTTATGATCATAATGTATTACACATGCATATCACTTGTTGCTGTGCACCTGGAACTGCAGAGGCCCACATACAAGGCTCAGTCAAAGTGCTTTGTGCTGTAAGGATTAGGGTGGGTTCACACTACGTTTTCTCCCATACAGGAGCGCATACGGCAGGGGAGAGCTAAAACCTCGCGCTCCCGTATGTTACCGTATGCGCTCCCGTATGTCATTCATTTCAATGAGCCGACCGGAGTGAAACGTACGGTCCGGTCGGCTCATTTTTGCGCCGTATGCGCTTTTACAACCGGACCTCAAACCGTGGTTGACCACAGTTTTAGGTTCGGTTGTAAAAGCGCATACGGCGCAAAAATGAGCCGACCGGACCGAACGTTTCACTCCGGTCGGCTCATTGAAATGAATGACATACGGGAGCGCATACGGGAGCGCGAGGTTTTAGCTCCCCCCTGCCGTATGCGCTCCCGTATGGGAGAAAACGTAGTGTGAACCCAGCCTTACACAGACAGACAACTCCGGGGCCGGCCTCTAACACTATTTACACATATACACTAATTCACATATTTTTACACGTTAGCCTACAATTAATAAATGCAATGTGTATAAGCAAGGTGCATGATCACATAAAGTGCAAGGTGTGCATGAATGGATGGGTGCAATGTGGCAATGTATGAATGAAGGACATCATGCCAAGAGGTGAATGAATGGCAAGGACAAAAAGGCAATGTGTAAATGACATTTTTTACATTGCTTTTCGTTCACGCTACTTCTTGGCATGCTGTACTTCATTTATACATTCATGATAATGAATGGTAGGGACGAGGTGTGACCATGCCTATAAGAGCCATAGCATTCAGGTGGTAATAATTTAACAGCTTACTGTCCATTGGCTGGATCTAATATACATGTCATATTCTTCTGGGAGGACACAACCCCTCGACAAAGGTTTTCTCTGAAACTCCACGCTGGGGTGGTGTCACTACGGTGTTCGGCTGCCTTGTGATATTAGTATGTTTTTTTTTTGTTTTTTTTATTGTTGTCATGTTATGATTTGTTTATTATGCATATTTTGACCTGTGATAGCTGCTACACTTGAGATATGTCTTATGCTGTGTGTATGTGTGAAAATTCCACCTTCTTAGGCATTTACTGCGAGACACAGAGTGTCACCCTGCTGTTTTATCCCCCTTTGGGTGAAATACCTCCAATTTTATAAGTAATACACTGACCAATAAATGACATTTTTGTATTATTCAAGGTTTTGTGATGAATCCAGTTTATGTATGCTATGCTTTAGGAGTTAATATAGTAAGAAGTATATGAGGTAATTTTTAGTTTGCATACCCAGTTACTGTATATGACATATAATTTATATCAATTGTTTGCTTATATTTAGAATTTTAAAGGTAACTCCACTAAAATACATAATTCCGCTTTAGGTTTCCAAGCAGATAGCTGATTCACCTGCGCTGTCAGTAACTCAAGTCTGTTTACTGTTCCAACAATAATGTTCTACTGTTTTGGAATAGACATTGAGATGTAATATTTGTGTATCAAAAAAGGAAGTACTCACGTTCATCTTCCGTCGACATCGGGACAGGTTGAGTAATAGGGACACCTTCAGTTCTCGAAAAGTCTTTAGATCTTCTCCAAAGCCCTCTCGAGGAAACTTCTTCATGGCATACTGGTATCTCTGTGCAGCTTCTTTTACTTTCCCTTTCTGAGGGAGTAAAGGGATTCGATCTCACAAACATTATGTTCTCTATAAATAAACCCCCTTCCATAGCCACTGGAAAATGTCCATCCACTACTCGCTCTTCAGCCTATCTTTGCATTACTACTAACTTTTCTGCAAATTTCTACATCTGTAAAGAGTCAAAATATCTAGATTTTCTCCCCACCTTATTTTCAATCATTTGTTGGATCTCCTGATCACATCATATTAGAGTTTCTTCCTAGTCATACATCAGAACACCTTTCTGACAGAAGGCTTAGACACATGGCACTGTGTAGGCAGGCATTGGCAAATGTGGCTCACACTGCCTAGTATACTTTTTTTTAACTAGATACATCTGCAGTGTACAGCGTGACTCTATTGGTATCCATCGGGTGGACAAGTCTGCCATATTAGTTGGCAATGTATATATGGCAATGTCTCCTTACTATCGCTCCTCTTCCACCCTTTTTTTTCTTAATTTTGTTGCTGAAGGTGCATTTGGGCTAGGGTTACATGGTGACTTTGGTCACGACACACATCACGCAGCTTGAGATTGCAGTGCAACTAGTCTGAAACAGCTAATGAAATTTGTGAAATGCAAGTTGCCGTGACTGCGACCTGTGAGCAGTAACTTATGTGATGCAATGAAATCCCATTCATCGGAATTAGCTGCAATGCAAGCTGAGCAGCACTGTGATCTAACTGTAATGTGTGTCATCCAAATCACCACAGCCCTGGGCCTTACATGGGACGGTTAGCAGTTTGAGAAGCCATGCAGCGAGGATATGATGGACATTTCCATCAGAATAATTATAGCTGTAGGGTGAGGAGCATATGTGTTACCTAGCAATGGTTGTTGAGAGCTGTGTACTAGACAGAAATGTTTACTGATCATGGAGGTGACAAATGTTATGGTGGTGTGACTGATGATCGAGAATAGTTTTCTTATTTACTGCTGTTTATAGGCTTGAGCTATACACAGACTTTTTGTAGCCAGATTTTTCCACTAATTAAAACGCACCACATTTATTAAGTAGAGCAGATTTTGGAGGCAATGGCCCAGATTTATCAAACTATGTGAGAGAAAAAATGGAGAGATTTTTCCACAGCGACCAATCACAGCTCAGCTAACGAGCTCTAGTAAAGTGAAAGCAGAACTGTGATTGGTTGCTATGGGAAAATCTCTCCAGTTTTTCTCCAATATTTTGCCAACATGTTTTGTCTCCTAGTGATCATAGGCAGGATTATAATAAAAGGTGACACCAGTATATAGATAACACAGGATCCACTATTCACAATAGGTGTCACAGCCAACTTCCTCCTCCGACCTGTGCGATGACCACTTCACAGACCAAGGCAAAAAAAAAAACCTCCCTAAAGAGTCAGTAATCCCTCTTCAGGCAATTGTTATTTATGGTCCATGTGCCTGTCCTAAAGATGATCTTTAACTCTGACTGCTCCAATAATAATGTAAGAAAAAAATAATAAAGTACAAAAAGAAAGAACATGGGGGAGATTTACCCAGACCTGTCTAGAGGAAAAGTTGTTGAGTTGCCCATAGCAACCAAATTGCTAAGAAGCAATCTGATTGGTTGCGAGGGGCAACTGGTCAACTTTACCTCTGGACGGGTTTTCATAAATCTCCCATGTTTTTGTATCTGGCTCTTATCGGTAAACAAATCTAGATGACATTTTCCCTACAAAACAGTATTGATAAATCTCTTGAAATGTCTTCCTTTGAACAGCTGCTGTAAAACCGGAAAATCTTGCTACAAAAGGTTTGTGTGTAACCTCAGGCTATTCTACATTCACATTTATCTAATAATTATTATTAATCCTAATGACTATTGGGCCTTTACAGACTTTAGACACTTGTTTCTTTTCCTCTAACTTAAAATTTTCCACCTACAGACCCATATGAGGGTGCTACCAATTTTAATTTTTTTATTTTTAACTTTTTAATTTTTTCAGTATGCGGGGCTGTAAGAGGGCAAATTTTTTGCACCGAGATTTGAATTTTTTGTCGGTACTACATTTGTTTTTATAGGACTTTTTATACATTTTTCAGGGTATGCAAAGTGACCAAAAATATGCAATTTTGGACTTTTTGGTATTTTTTCCGTAAAAAGGGGGAAAAGGAGGGTGATTTGAAATGTTATTAGGGAAGGGGCTAATTCACATTTATTAACTAAAAAAAAAAAATCATTTTATATATTCCCATAGGGAACTATAACATGCAATCTTCTGATTGCATACACTGTTCAATGCTATGCCATAGCATAGCATTGATCAGTGTTATCGGTGCTCTGCTGCTCCAGTCTGCTGAGGCTGGCTGGAGCTTCAGACCAACGATCAGACACCGTGGAGGCAGGTAAGGGCCATCCTCTAAGTGGAGCTGCTGGGATAGATTTTTTTTCTATTTTAGATGCCATGTTCAACTTTGATCGCGGCATCTAAGGGGTTAATCCTGGGCATCACTGGGATCGGTAATGTCCAGTATTAGCCACAGGTTCCGGCGGCTGATAACCGTCGGGACTACCCCACGTCATAGAAGGGGAGCGGGATGAGGGTGTACAGGTACGCCCTTCAACCTTAAAGGGGTACTCCTCCCTAGACATCTTATCCCCTATGACTTCCAGTGAGGGGGCGTGTTTGTGACATCACGAGCAGGCGTGGTTGTGATGTCACAACCCTCCGTTGCTGCACCTGAGATTCTAAACAAACGCTGGGTGCAGTAGGGAGATCGCGGGGTTCCCCAGCGGCGGGACCCCTGCGATCAGACATCTTATCCCCTATCCTTTGGATAGGGGATAAAATGTCTAGGGGCGGAGTACCCCTTTAAGGTGTTAAGGACCTGAATGTATGAACACACCCTTAAATATACTGTCCACGATTAGAAAAACATAGCTACTTTTTTTTCCCCAGAAACAGTGGCACACCTGTCCATGGGTTGTGTGTGAATTACAGGTCAGTTCTATGGAAGTGAATGGGGATGCACTGAAGTAACACACACAACCTGTGGCGCTCTGTTGAGAAGAAAGCAGACATGTTTTTCTTAAGCTGTAGAATGCATTTAATGCTCCTATTACACTGGTCCATTGCAATTCAATTCCACTTGTTTTGGAACAATGGAGATGCAGATTCTCGGTGATAAAATGTGGCGATAATGATTGATCATGCTACCGTACAATATTATAAATGGTTACAGTAGGCACTGCTGTCTAGCGCATAGCTTTCACATAAACCATTGCTTGGCAATAATGATTCTTCACCTGAAAATTTACATGACTTTCTCAAAATTGATTGTACAGGCCACCAATTATTTGGCATATCTGTAGTGTATAAACCAACCTGTACCTCACACATTTCATCTTCCATAACCCTCCCCCAGTCTTCTCACCTTGTAAAACATGTCTCCCTCTTCCATCAATTTACTCAGCAGAATGACCATGATGTCTGGTTTGGACGTTGCCATGGCCCAGGTGGCTGGACCTGTAGTGTACAGGATGCATGATGGGTAAAAAAACTAATACAATGCAAGGGTAGAACCAAACAGGAGAAGGGAAAATCAAGAGGAAGAAGAAGATACAACATTGGGAGTCATACAAATGGGAGACAGAGAGGACCAGGTGAAACAAGAGAGACCAGGGCTAGATGTAGAATGGTACAGAGATAAAAAAAAAAAAATACTGGGACCTGTAGCATAGCTATAGCTGAAACCTAAGCGGCCCTAATATACTAAGGAGGGGCAAGCAAATATAAAAGAGGTGGTGGACAATGTCCATTACAAGAGGAGAAAAATGCGTTAAAGAGTACCTGCCACCGAACTAAACTCTTAATATATTGTTCCTTAAGTAATTATAAGACACTTTGCTACTTACTTGCTGCTAAAATTCTCAACCTTTATATATATATATATATATATTTTTTTTTATGACCACTAGGTGGCTCTGTTCTGTTCCCTGCTGCAAGTCAAACAGTTAGTTTGGTCTCCTCATGGCCTGGCAGAAGACCAAACTCAGGAAATGGGGGTGGGGCATGGCGAGGCACAGCTCTCGCAGGATTCAGTGACATTGAACCTGCTTGGGAGCAAGGGGGAAGGTATAATACAGGACTTTTTAAAGCTGGGAACTTTTTTTAGGGGCAGGAGGGGTGTTAGAAGTAGATAGGGAATATAATCTGAGTTAGTTTAGAAAATATGGTTTGATGACAGGTACTCTTTAAGGACCTTAGTAGTAAAGACATTTTTATATCCTCCCAAAATAGAGGAACCATTGTACAAAGCCAAGATCACCTCTAGACTGCATAGTAAGTGGCTAAGGGACTGATGTCACCTTTTTATTGTTTAATTTCTTTATGAAAATTCAGTTTTTTAGGATCATGGAATATTAGGTTACAGAACAAGCAGAGCAGAATATATAAAGGCTTGTGCCCTATTTACTAAATCTCTTATCTGCAATACATCTTTGAGTAATGACACAGCTAATCCGTAGCCATAGTGCACTACAAGTATCAGCACCATCAGATTATAATCCATAGCCATAGTGCACTACAAGTATCAGCACCATCAGATTATATACAGTATTCAGCACTTCTGGCAGAAATAGTAATGAACAGAGCAGTAATTTGTCATCTCGTCACAGAGAGACAACACTAAGGCCACTAGAGGGAGCTAAATCAACATGCAAAGTGAATATATGAGGTGTTTGCTTCCTTATCACAATGCATATGCTAGGTGCACTAAATGCTGCTCTCTGTTGGGAGGTTAATGAGTAGCTTCATTAGTCTTTCAGTGGATGGGTGCTTAGTACATTTGCATATCTGGTAAGGCATGCGCAGCAAAGCTATAAGCAAAGTTCTAACCTTTTGGGCGGCTTGGTAAGGTCTGACAGCCTTTAAGCAGCAAATAGGGGCAGAATTAGAAATAAAACAGATGGCGGGGAAAAGTGAGAGAAAAGTGTCATGTGATCAATGAGGGGTGTTAGTCAGGAGGGGCAAATAGCAAGAGCAAGGCAGTAAGACAAGAAGACATGGTAGGAAGGAGTGGGGGGGATATAAGGTGGGGACAGGGAATATTTATAGCACAGAGAGGGTGGTGAATTGAAGAAAACGGACAAAGGAGGTGTAGCATAAAAAAAAGACAAAAATTGGGGAGCGGGGGGAATAAGGTGAAGGAATAGGACGGTGTCAAAAAGCAATTGTGAGAAAGGTAGTGAGTGAGGGAGCGTGGGGAGTAACAGATGGAGTGACGGAGGAGAGAAAACAAACCATGTAGCAGGAGTGAGAAAGCAGCGAGCACAGAAGCTTAATGTCTGAGCAGCAGATAATAAACAAGCAGCAGTGACGGGGGACGCGGCTAACCAGGGACGGACATTACAACACACAGGGACCGAGATTAACAAGGGACCTTATTCTGCTAGGCCAGTCACTGCATTAGTAAACTGAAGAGGGGCTGAGGCCGATGCATTCCGTGCTGTACTTAATAGCCGCTTTTCTGGTCCTTGGACCACATTGAGACATTTCCACAATATGCGGCTGAAGCTGACAAGGACATGCAAGCCTGCGTATAGTGACATTAAACAGAATGGGAAACATCTGCACATCTGTGTTTCCACCAGGGAGAGGGTGGCAGCGGTGGGAGGTCACTACACTTTCTCATACCTATTTTGGCCCCTTTCTTCAGGAGAGCTACCACCACAGAAGTATTCCTGCAGCCCACCGCTCTGTCCAGGGGGCGCATCCCACTATAATCCACATGTTCAATCATCGCACCATGGTCCACCAGGAATTGCACCTGCAGGCAGAGGAAATACTGGCTTTACTAATGCTTTGTGACAAAAATGGCACCCCTTAAACACTCTGTATTCATTAATGGGGAGAGCTCTCAAACTACTTTAAAGTCTACAGTCGTTGCCAAAAGTTTTGAGCTTGACACAAATTTTGGTTTTCATAGTTTGCTGCTTTAGTGATTTTCTATCTTTTAGTCAGACGTTTCTATGGTACCTTAAGTACTGTTATAAGCATTTAAAGGGGTTATCCAGGAAAAATCTTTTTTTTTTTCTTCTTTATATCAACTGGCTCCAGAAAGTTAAACAGATTTATAAATTATGTTAAAAAAAAAGAAAAGAAAATGGCAGCAGCACACATTGGTCAACAAAATGGAGGCTCTTTTTGATCAAAACGTGTCCCCCCATCCACCACGCGGAGGTGGCCTCTTATCGGATGGGTCCCTAAACACTCACCTACCTCAGGCTGGATGACATGTTGGATCCACTAACGATCCCAACCACCTCCTGTGAAAATAGGGGAGGGGAATTATAAATTACTTCTATTAAAAAATCTTAATCCTTTCAATAATTATCAGCTGCTGAATTTGAGTTGTTCTTTTCTGCCTGGCAACAGTGCTCTCTGCTGACATCTCTGTCTCGGGAACTGCACAGAGTAGAAGAGGTTTGCTATGGGGATTTGCTTCTAAACTGGGCGGTTCCCGAGACAGGTGTCATCAGAGAGCACTTAAAAGAACAAGCTTAACTTCATCAGCTCATAAGTACTGAAAGGATTAAGATTTTCTAATAGAAGTAATTTACAAATCTGTTTAACTTTCTGGAGCCAGTTTATATATAAAACATTTTTTTTCCTGCATAACCCCTTTAATATGTTTGTTTTATTGACAAATACATACAAGTTTTTGCAAAGACTTAATATTTACAGTGTTGACCCTTCTTTTTCAAGACTTCTGCAGTTCCCCCTGGCATGATGGGTATCCGCTTCTGGGCCATCATGCCAGGGGGAACATAACAACCCACTCTCGTCTAGTCAATGCTTGGAGTTTAGGAATGGAAGCAGGCAGGTGGCAGTGGATCTGCAGGCACTGTGAGGCTTTTTGAGGCACTTAGTGTCAGGAACGGCAGCAAAGCACCTCTCTCCAAGAAAAACATCACAAGGACAGACTGATATTCTGCAGGAAGTACAGGGATTGGACTGCAAAGGACTGGAGTAAAGTCATTTTCTCTGATGAGGCCCTTCATACTGTTTAGGACATCTGGAAGAATGACTGACTGGAGAAACGGTGAGTGTTACCATGAGACCTGTGTCATGCCAACAATAAGGCATCCTGAGACCAGTCATGTGTGCGGTGACTTTTCATCTCAGGGAGTGGATTGTTGGAACTTGGTGAAATTTGGTGATAAACAATGCTCTTTCCAGCATGATGGCGGACCATGTTACACGTCAAGTAAGTGCCTTGGTGACAAAACATTTCATTATTGGGTCCATGGCCAGGAAACTCCCCAGTTCTCAATCCTGTTGAGTCAGGATTTGGCCTAGAAGCTGATATCCAGAGTTACAGTATTCTTGAAAAAGAAAGGTCAACTCTGTAAATATTATTTGCATAAACTTGATGAATTTGTCAATAAAAGTAAAAAAAAAAGCTTACAAGTGTACTTTTCAGATCTTTTAGTCAGATGTTTCTATGGTTACTGAAGCAGCAAACGTGAAAACTAAAATTGGTGTCAGTCTCAAAACATTTAGCCATGAATGTAGACAGTTTTAAAGGGGTATTCCGGGCAAAAAATGTTTTCCCCTATCCAAAGGATAGGGGATAAGATGTCTGATTGCGGGGGGGTCGCTGCTGAGGCCACGCATGATCTCCCTGCGTGCTGAATCTCCAGTTTTCGGAAAACTCCGGGACTGGGGACGTGACGTCACGCCACGCCCCCTCCATTCATGTCTATGGGAGGGGGCGTGGCGGCCGTCACGCCCCCTCCCATAGACATGAATGGAGGGGGCGTGGCGTGACGTCACGTCCCCAGTCCCGGAAACCCGGAGGTTTCCGAAACTAGAGACGCAGTCCCCGCATAGAATGCGGGTGCTGCAGGGAGATTGCGGGGGGTCTCAGCAGCAGACCCCCCACAATTAGACATCTTATCCCCTATCCTTTGGATAGGGGATAAAATGTTCTTGCCCAGATACCCCTTTAATGATGCACCAGATTTTTTAACAGAGCCTCAGTCTGACTGACAACGTGAGGCATCTTTAAAACAGTTTAGTCTAAATTTTAGACCACTTTTGAATTGGCTTACCTATAACCCACAAATGTGTGCCAAACAATGGTGTATTTTTTAGGCACATGTAAACCACACCCCTTTAAAAAAAAAACACACCCACTTCCTGTTAAAGGAAAACGTATCCCCTATCCTGTGGATAGGTGATAAGTGGCTGATCTCCTGTTCAGGGTTCAGTCACTTACCCCTCTGGTCCCATGTGATGGCCTGCTCAGACAATCACCAGGCTCATACCCTTGTCAAGCATGGCACAACTCTCTATGCCTATGTAAGAACATGTACACCAAGTTTTTGACTCAAACTGTGCCAAAATATTGGCACACACACTCTTTTATTTATCTTCTCCCATAATTTATCCATTTTAGAGCTCGTTCACATCTATATTACAGTATGTCTGGAGTATTTCACTTTTGGCTTTGTTTTGTCCCCTGGCTACAATTTTTTTTGTGGTATACAAAAGTTCTGCATACTAGCTTTTCTGTACCACAAAAAACATTTTATGTAATTTTTCCCATAGAAGTGAATTAGTGATGTGTGGTTTGGTATAGGTCTGTGTGTATAAATTTCAAATGTATACATCTGGATTTTTTTTAATAGTTTTACATAGTTGCTAAAAAAATAAACTGTATACATTATATATTTACGATCATACCCTAATGTATACGATAAACACTTATGCAACACTGAGCCAAATTGGTCTTGTTTGGTACATATGGTTGTGGTATATCAGACATATATGGTATAGTACAGATGTGAACTTACCCTTAAAGAGGTACTCCCGTGGTAAACCGATTTTTTTTAAATCAACTGGCTCCAGAAAATAACACATATTTTTAAATTACTTCTATTTAATAATCATAATCCTTCCAGTACTTATCAGCTGCTGTATGCTCCAGAGGAAGTTGTGTAGTTCTTTCCAGTCTGACCACAGTGCTCTATGCTGACACCTCTGTCCTGTGTCAGGAACTGTCCGGAGTAGGAGAAAATCCCCATTGCAAACACCTCCTGCCCTGGACAGTTCCTGACAGGGACAGAGGTGGCAGCACTGTGGTCAGACTGGAAAGAATTACACAACTTCCTCTTGAGCATACAGCAGCTGATAAGTACTGGAAGGGATAAGATTTTTTTTTAAATAGAAGTAAATGACAAATCTGTATAACCTTCTGGCGCCAGTTGATTTGAAAAAAATATTTTTCACCAGAATTTACTTACCACATCAGCATCTCCATAAAAAGCTGCAAGATCCAGCGGTGTGCGTCCATTTTTGTCGGCATGGTCAGTGGCAGCTCCATTTTCTACTAATAACCTCACCACAGCTAGATGCCCTTTGAGGCAGGCCCAGCTGAGAGCGGTCAGTCCCTCCTTGTCCATGAGCCCAATGGAAGCTCCTTTAACATAGAAAAACAGATCAGTAAGTGGATAAATCTTACATAACCAACTCTTTGGCTAAATCTGTTCAAATATTGGAGACAGCAATATTTTGTCGCATCTTTGTCTGCGACATGTCGCAGACATCGTGCGCCATTCTGCAACATGATGCGACATTTTTTCCCGACGGACCCGATGTGGATTCTCCCAAACCTAAAAAAGGGGCGTACATTTCTGAGCTTTCCCACGTATTTATAAAGGTTTCCAACCCGAATTTGTTGAATTGTTGTGGATTTTTTTCCGACAACTCAGAGGAGTTGGTAACCAAAACCAACAAAACCCACGTGCGACAAACAGGATGCGACATAATAATAATAAATACCAGGAGAAAAAAGCAGTCGGGTAAGAAAGCAACATAGACTTACAACCCGATTTTCTAAGTAAATGAGGGCCAATGTCACTGAGACCTGATAATTAGAGATGAGCGAACTTACAGTAAATTCGATTCGTCACAAACTTCTCAGCTCGGCAGTTGATGACTTATCCTGCGTAAATTAGTTCAGCCTTCAGGTGCTCTGATGGGCTGGAAAAGGTGGATACAGTCCTAGGAGACTCTTTCCTAGGAATGTATCCACCTTTTCCAGCTCACCAGAGCACCTGAAGGCTGAACTAATTTACGCAGGATAAGTCATCAACTGCCGAGCCGAGAAGTTCGTGACGAATCGAATTTACTGTAAGTTCGCTCATCTCTACTGATAATCACACATCATAAAAGAAGAGCAGTGGCAGGGGTTTTGAAAGTGCTCTTTCTACTGATCTTTTGTTGATCCTAGAAAAACCCTTTACAGCCAGGTGCTGCAATTCCTGTATATTATAATCCTATGTGAACACCAACCTTGTGCAAGCAGAAACTCCACAGTGGCTACATGCCCCTCTGATGCTGCAGTCATTAATGGAGTACGGCCCTGCTTGTCTGCCATGTTCACATCAGCACCGTGTGTAAGAAGCAAGTCCACAATCTGTAAAAGAGAAAATAATGTCCTCTTTCTCTCTCTACACTGGTATCGGTTGGCACAATAGTGGAGGCCTATGATTAGGATGGGACTGGCTTTTGGGCACTGGGGGCGGGGGGTGGTGTGGGGGGTGGGGGCAAAAAGGTCTGGGGAGGAGGAAAAAGGGGTCTGAGGGGACTTAGGGGTCTGGAGAAGAAGGAGCAGAGAAATATAGACAAGGAGGACAGAGGAACTTAGGGGTATGGAGAAGAAATGTCTAGTGGGGGACAAAGGGGTCTGGAGGAGGAGAACAGGGGAGCTGGGGGGGTGACTTAGGGGTCTGGAGGCGAAGGGGACAGAGAAGTTTGGTGTTGGGGGGAGGGACTGGAGGAGAAGAGGACTGAGGGGTCTGGGAGGAGGACAGAGGGAGGATGCAGTGATGATGGGTGAAACTGTACCCCAATCTGTGGCTTCCAGCTGTTACAAAACTACAGCTCCCACAATGCTTGAGGCTCTCTAGGCATGATGGGAGTAGTAGCTTTGCAACAGCTGGAAGCCACTTGAACTGAGGAAATTGGTCTATTTTTGGTCCCAGTCCAGCCCTGCCTGTGATCACCTGCCAGTGTCCTTGTCGTACAGCGCTGAATATTGGAACAACACCTCTCCGGTTGGGTTGTGATACAGCTGCTCCTTGTTCAAGAAGTAGGCGGCAAACATCAAGCTTTCCACGACCTGCAGCTGCTGTTAAAGCTGAAATGGGAGGATGTCAGGTCAGAAGAGATTGAGATAAATGTACATAGAAAACAACTGTGGTTAGAGACACGAGAGGTGGCACTGCATGTAAACATGAACTATTGCAGCCTACTTGTCTCTTTCCATTTCGGGTAACTCATTCTATTTTCACCTCACTTACCTGTCTCTCCCCACAGCCCATCAAAGCTATTAATCTGTGCCCTCTGTTCCTCCTCCTCATCTTTTTCTGGTAGATCCAGAAGATAGGAGACAATCTGGAAAATAAAGCACCATGTGTGATTTACTGGACATTTCATTACCTCGTGAAGTAAAAGAGGATCTGTTCACAAGAACAACGTTCCTTATTATAATTTAGCAGGAGATGTCACCATAGATTTGTGGAGACAGAGGGGGAGATTCTCAAAGAATTTTGCGCCCCAAAAAAATCGATTTGATGCCAACATTTTCAACTGTTCATGTCAGTTTTGTAAAAATGGGCGTGTCCACGTATATCGTCTGCTTTACATGATATTTTTAAAGGGGTGAGAGTCCAGATTACATCGAAAATTTCACACCAGCTTTTTGAAGAAATCACAGAAATGGTTGTAGTTGTATTGTGTTTGGTTTTTTATTCTTAGTTTTTTCAGGAAAAGGTGTTATTTAAGCAATTATTAATGTATATATGTATGTAATAAAAAAAATATATACAGTGACCCCCGACCTACGATGGCCCCGACATACGATAATTTCAACATGCGATGGCCTCTCAGAGGACATCGCATGTTGAAGGCAGCATCAATATACGATGCTTTTGTATGTCGGGGCCATCGCATAAACGGCTATCCAGCAGCGCAGATTGCTTCAGCTGCCGCTGGATAGCTGTTTACGGTGCCCCGTGTGGTCCACTGACGATCACTTACCTGTCCTCGGGGCTCCGGAGCGTCCTCTTCGGGATCCCCTGCATCGTCAGCGCTCTCCATCGTCGTCATCACGTCGCTGCGCACGCCGTCCTGTCATCCAATAGGAGCGGCGTGCGTAGCGACGTGATGGCGGCGTCAGGGAGCGAGGATGTCGGGGAAGCAGAGGCCTTGCCGGAGCGTCGGGGACGCGGTGACAGCAATGGAAGGCGACATCCAGGGCAGCGGTGAAGGTCCAGAGCGGCGGGGACAGGTGAGTACAACTTCCTCTAACAGTGGTCTACAACCTGCAGACCTCCAGACAGCCATTGGCTGTCCGGGCATGCTGGGTGTTGTAGTTTTGCAACATCTGGAGGTCCGCAGGTTGTAGACCACTTTCTATACATTACATTGCACGGATCCCTCAACATACGATGGTTTCAACAAACGATGGTCCGTTTGGAACGGATTACCATCGTATGTTGTGGGACCAATGTATTTTTATTTTTTTCTTGGTCACTGCACCTGCACTCACATTTAAAGGACATCTGCAGCGTGATTAACACTTATCCCCTATCCACAGGATAGGGGATAAGTGTTTGATCACGGGGGGTCCGACCGCTGGGACCCCCTGTGATCTCCTGTATGGGGCCGCGGCTGTCCCGTGCAGGGGGCATGCCAGCCGCAGCATGAAGTTGCGGCCGGCATGCCTCCTCCATACATCTCTATGGGAGAGGCGGGGAGGCAGCGTTCGTGCCTCCCCCAATAGAACTGTATTGGGACGGGGAGGAGACGGGGCGTCACCATCGACCTCTAGGTCGACGCTACGCGCCTTAGCGCTCACTATGAGCGCTAATGGCGGCGCCCCGTTAGGGAGATCGAGGGGGGTCCCAGCGGTCGGACCCCCCCGCAATCAAACACTTATCCCCCATCTTGTAGATAGGGGATAAGTGTATATTGCGCTGCAGTTGTCCTTTAAGCTCAGAAAGGTTTTATTTATACAGCTATCGCTTATCTGGGTACTAGTAACCATGGAATATTTCGTGAGATGTTTCCGCCAGAATCTTCTGTAATATTTGGTGCAAAAAATCAGCAATTTTAGCGCACAAATTGCAGATTTTGGTGCCAAAAATCCAATACAGCTGCAACAAAAAAACATTTTTGGCATGAAAAAAAAATTAAAAGTGGCGCGAAAATGAATTTTCACGTATTTTCATATTTTCAAAGCAGCACAAAAGACCTTTGAAAATGTGAGGAGAAAATAAAAAGGTGTGAATAATATCGCTGGAACAGAAATTACAGTAGTTTTTGAGAATCTCCCCCAGAGTGTACAGAAATGTTCTGTCTTGTTTTCAATTGTTCAGCTATTAGGATCTCAGGAGGTGGAAATAAGTCTGGTGTGTGTACTTCTGTTACTGAATGCACGGGTACATCTCCCGCCATGAGCAAGCAGCGGGATGGGTCTTGTTCAGACCTGATTATTATTTCAGTCTTTGCTTGTTCTGCACACCCTGGGTTGATATACCAGACAATAGACATGCAATGTAAACCCTTCTAGCATGGTAATAACCAATGTTTTGTCCCGCTCACCTCTGAGTATCCCATGCTGGCAGCGGCAATCAGCGCTTGCTGTATGGCTTGACTTTTCTTCAGGACTCCAGGTTGTTGTCCAGCCATTGTCCAGTCACACTGGATCAGATATTTAACCACCTCCAGGTGGCCCCGCAGAGCAGCATGGACTAGCGCACATTGTCCGTTTTTATCCAGCAGATCCACCTATAGATCCAGCAGAATAATGTAGAATTAGGTAACAACACAGAGAATATGATGAAGTGATCTAATGCCATTGTGTTCCCTGCTCTCTCCCCTGTCGTCACCTTGTATGGCAGCCAACAATCTGTCAGTGACTAACCTGCAGGTTTGGGCAGGTTCCCAGGCACTGGGATATGCGGGGGAGAGGACAGGACGTCTGTGCAGTATACAACCCCTCCAACTCCCACCAAGGCCTTACCAGCAGTAGAAGATTATGTGGGGGGCTCATATAATGAAACGGAACTGAAATAAACCCAACCATCTGATTAACTCTTGGCAGCAGTAATCACCGCTTCTATATCATTACAGGTATTGAGCGCAGTGTTATATGAGGAGGGGAATTTAGGAGCCCATATACAAAACAATATCTAAAGTGGCCTATCAGTATTGTGTACCTGCTGTGAACTTCTCCCTGCTCTGTATGGCTGAATAAAGAAGCTGTTTATTAGGATACCATGATGAGTGCCATTATTATCTCCTATTACTTTTTGAGATTTAAAATGGACTGTCACCAATTAATTTGAAATAATTGGTCTGATTATAAAAGACTCACAAACTCACCTTAGCCCTCCTCTTACACAGTAACATGACAATTGTCAGATGACCTGAGGCTGCAGCATAGGCTAGAGGGGTCATGCCACTCTCTGAACTGGCATCCACATTGACTGAGAACTCTAGCAGCAGTGCCACCATCTCCGTGTATCCCAGGTGGGCCTGTACACACAAGATGGGGGCGTTGTTTAGCACTTCAGTGCGATAGTTGACATTGGCTCCCCCCATGATCAGAAGGCGGCTCACCTGCAGGAAAGTAAATATGCGGATGTGAAGGCACAAAACCAACTACAGAAAGCTTATCCAACTTCAAATAAAGCATGTTTTGCAATAATACAAACATCAGGTCCCCTCAAGTCTTTTTGAGTTCTCCCTCTGTGTGTGCGTGTGTATATAATTATTATTTTTTTCTCATGATATTTCTGTATCCTTTATTGCGCACTAGTTTATTGAGGTAATCCTACTGTACTGATCTCAGCTGATACCTAGATTTCCTAAGATTTTTCATTTCCTTTGAAATTCCACCTTCCTTGTATTCACTTCCCCTATGATGTTATTTTCATGGGGAATTGATTTCAACATATACATCACACAGCATGAAATTGTGCCTCTTCAATTGGTCATTCAATGAATGAAATATACTTTTCATAAACACGACAACCCTTTGAGGACACAACCCATTTGAACCTTGAGGACACAGCAAAATAAATGTTTTGCATTTTCGTTTTTTTTCTCCTCGCCTTTTAAGTGTCATAATTTTTTAATCATTCCTCCATTCACAGACCCATATGAGGGCTTGTTTTATGTGCAACTAATTGTACTTCGTAACTGCTACTTTCACTACTAGCATTTTACATAAAATATAAAGCACAACCCCCCAAAAAAAAAAATTTTTTTTTTTTTTTTTGGGGGGGCGTATGCAGTGCACTTTACCCTTAAACTAGCAGATTCTCTCTATTCTGTGGCTCAATACAATTAAAATAATACCTATATTTACACGCTTGTCTTTTACTATGCTACTTTTTTTTTTTTATTATACAGGGCTTATTTTTGCATTGTGATCTTTAGTTGGGATTTGACCAAAAATGAGCAATATTTCTTTTATGTTTACACCTTTCACCGTACAGACAGATTCATTAACATTATATTTTAATAGTTCGGACATTTCCGCACGTGGTGATAGCAAATATGTTTATTTTATTTTTGTAAAATGGGAAAAGAGGGTGATAAAACATTTTTTTTTAATATGACTGTTTATAGGTGATTTTAATTTTTATTGGGGGAAGGGCTTTTTTATATTTAAAAAAACTTGTTTTACTATTTGTTTTACATTTTTTAAGTCCTCACAGGAGGCCTATTTATTGCAATCTAATTAGCCATTACTGTTCAGTGCTATGGCATAGCACTGACCAGTACAATCGGCGATCTGCTTGTAATGCCTGCCTGCTGGAAGACTATACAAGAAGATCGCCTGAGAGCAGCGTGGAGCAGGTGAGGAGACCACTAGGCACCATCTTCACTCATCAGATGTCCACGATTGCGATGACTGGGGGAAAGAGATGGGGGAAAATGTTCTCTTGAGATTTTTTAAGCACAAATAAAACATAGAAAACTAAAAAAATTTTAAACAAATTATATTAGAAATATTTTTTATTTACCATAAAGGAGTGCAATAGCAAAAATTAGTTTTAATGAGAGTTACCCTTTAATGAGGGTCAGAATAGGGAAATTTTAAGCATTCCAATTTTCTTTGAAAAAGTAAAAAATGTTATATAGTTGCAAAATAAACCAATAGTATATGAACTGGGTATCATTGCAATCATATTGACCTACAGAATAAAGTAAACATTTTACTGTAATGTGCACTGTGTAAAAAAACAAAGCACCCAAAAGATCGGCAAAATTGTGTTTTGTTTTCAATTTCACCCCCCAAAGTTAGTTTTAAATTTTTTTGTTTTGCTGAACATTTTGTGGTAAAGTAAGTGATGTTATGGCTCTAAGAAGGTAAGGGGAAAAAAAGTTAAAGCACAAAAATGAAAATTTGCTGCGTTTTTAAGGGGCTGTTTAGATAGCTGGCTATTAAATAAATATTTAGTAAAAAAAAATGCCTGATAATCCCAATTTAGCAGATCGTGAAGACTCAGCAGAACAGATATAACTAGACAATAGGACGACTCCACTGACTAGGCCCAAAAAATTATCCTGTATTGATTTACTTATGGGGATGCTCACTAGTTTTCCCCATGGTAGTCTTCCTGGCATATCCCTTGAGTTAAAAGTAAATTAATCTTAAAGGGAACCAATCATCAGATTTTACCCTATATAATGCTTGGCAAAGCGTTATGTAGGGTAAAATTGTTGTCCTCACCATCCCCGGGGGACGCTCCTGCCCCCAGGGATGGTGAAGATATGAAGTTATAAACTAGTCACCGCCGCCGCCGTAAGTAGTCACCTGGGCGGGGAGCTCCTCTCATCTACTCCCGTTCTTCAGCCGGGAGGGACGCCCCCTCCGCTTGATTGATGGGCCGCGTCATTGTTCCGCTCACTGAACAGACGGAGCAGAGCGATGACGCGGCCCATCAATTAAGCGGAGGGGGCGTCGCTGCCTGCAGAAGAACGGGAGTAGGTGAGAAGAGCTCCCCGCCCAGGTGACTACTTACGGCGGCGGCAGTGACTAGTTTATAACTTCATATCTTCATCATCCCTGGGGGCAGGAGCGTCCCCCGGGAATGGTGAAAATAAAGATTTTACCCTATATAACGCTTTGCCAAGCGTTATATAGGGTAAAATCTGATGATTGGTTCCCTTTAAGTAACCCAGAAAGTGCTGAATCGTGTGTTACTGTGTATTGTCACATGCATATACTGTATACAGCAACCAACAAATTAAATAAATGTGAATATTAATAAAGGCTTGTAAACTGCACATACTCTGGGGACTCGGAGGGCACAGGACACGCTCGCTCTAGGGGTCACATTTCCACCTAAATTCCCTTTCATAAACAAAAGGGTCTTGGAGGATCCATCAGAAATGGTCCACAAAGAATTGTAGTAAGTGCTAGGAATAAGGCTGCTTTCACACTATAAAATGTATCCGTTTTAAAGATCCGTTCAATGTTCCGTTATAAAAAACTTGAAAATCGGCTGTTAAACGGCCGTTTCAAAATCCCATACGGCCATTATAGTCTATGGAATTTTTACATTATCCGTTTTAACCCGTAATAACTGACGTTATTTTGTGACAGGTGAATGAACGGAAGAAATATCGCATGCACTATTTCTCCCGTTACTATCGCCCATCATAAAATAACGTCCGTTACTCGTAACGGGCTATAACGGGTTAAAACGGATAATGTAAAAATCCCATAGACTATTCAGTGACCCTCCGACCTACGAAGGCCCCGACATACCATCATTTCAACATACGATGGCCTCTCAGAGGTCATCGCATGTTGAAGGCAGCATCAACATACGATGCTTTTGTATGTCGGGGCCATCGCATAAACGGCTATCCGGCAGCGCAGACTGTTTCAGCTGCCGTCGGATAGCCGTTTACGGTGGCCCATGAGGTCCGCTGACAATCACTTACCTGTCCTCGGGGCTCCGGCGCGTCCTCCTCAGGATCCCCTGCATCGTCAGCGGTCTCCATCGTCGTCATCACGTCGCTGCGCAGGTCCCGTCATCCAATAGGAGCGTCGTGCGTAGCGACGTGATGGCGGCGACGGAGAGCGCGGATGTCGGGGAAGCAGAGGCCTTGCTGGAGCGTCGGGGACGCCCCGGGGACGCGGCGACAGCGAGGGAAGGCGACATCCAGGGCAGCAGTGATAAGCGGTGACGGTCCGGAGCGGCGGGGACACATGAGTATAACCTCCAATACCAGAGGTCTTCAACTTGCGGACTTCCAGATGTTGCAAAGCTACAACACCCAGCATGCCCGGACAGCCAACGGCTGGGTGTTGTAGTTTTGCAAGGTCCGCAGGTTGTAGACCACTGTCCTATACTTTACATTGCACGGATCCCTCAACATACGATGGTTTCAACAAACAATGGTCCGTTTGGAACAGATTACCATCGTATGTTGAGGGATCACTGTAATGGGATTTTCTAACGACCATATGGGATTTTGTAAAGGCCGTTTAACGGCTGATTTTCAGTTTTTTTTTTTTATAACAGAACATTGGATGGATCTTTAAAACGGATACATTTTATAGTGTGAAAGCAGCCTAACACTGCAGACAGTCATTCGTCATCGAGAATTAGGCAAAAGAATTATGCACATGGCAGGGCTGTTTGCACAAAGTTACTATATTCCAGCAGTACTTCTGGTGAAGAATACATTGGTAATATGGCATCTGATGGAACGTGCCATTGTTTTTTGTGTCAATTTGTGCCACTAAAGATACATTGGGAAACTGGTAAAATAACATGGCCAGGCTACATATGGGTCATTTTCTAAGCAAATCTGAACTTTGGTTCTGACTGAGAAGCATGGTTTACAGTACTTTTCAGTCTGAGACAAAACTCGGATCTGTTTAAAAAATTACCTGACTATTCTTGGGGCATTAAAATGAATGGGAAATGGATACGTCAGCATGTGACTTTAAAAAGTTTCCTGGCGTACCTTTGCCTCGGTCATGGTGTGAACCCTGCCTAACATGGACTTAAACATCTCCATGTTCCTTCATATAAAACATATGGAGAAACAATAGGGTCCTGCTATTTAGTATGGTTGCTGCATTATGGTTCCACACAACCCAGATGTTCCATAGAGTTTGTAAAACAGCTGTCTGTGTGAGGCCTAGAAGTGGTCAAACACTTTAGACAAGAGTCAGCCGATCCCACTGATTGAAGCTTACCATGTAATGTCTACTGGGTTGTCCAGACCACAACGGTCTCATGTAAAATAACTGGCTAATGTTACTCTTCCCCTTAAAGAGGACTCTCTTGAAAAATTATTAAAGGAGACCTCCAGGATGCAAAACATCCCCTCTCCTGAGGATAAGTGTCAGATCGCAGGGGGTCCGACCACTGGGACCCTCCACGGACCACCACACGAAGTGACGGCTTGACACGCCCCCTCAATGTGGCTCTATAGGATAGCCTGAGGTTGCGGAGTGCAGCGCTCCAGCTCTCCCATAGAGCTGCATTGAGGGGGCGTGTCCCAGCGGTCGGACCCCCCGTGACCTGACACTAGTAGTTCCTAGTTCCCTATGACTGTCACTGTTGGCTGGATGAGCTTACTTTTATATTAGGAGTGTAGAGGTTTCTTAGAGATGCTAGTGCCATGGAAAGGCCGTCTGTGCTGTACGATATCCACAGTGCTTGCAAAATAGACGAGGACACACCAACCTTTTTACTAAGGCCCTATGTAAAGAGAATAAGATTTATCAGAATAAAAAAGGCTACGTAATTTGCTTTGGAAATATAAAACAACATAAATAAGGCATTATAATCTTACAAATATCCAACATATTGTTCTACGGCAACATAACATTTGACATAATACTTTGGATTCAACTATATTTCTATATTATTCTGATTTATGTAAATTAGGAAAGTGAACAGGCAGTGGTGTATCCAAGTCAACCATAGCAGCTTGGGCAGGGCCCATTCACATTTCAGAATTTCCAATCAAAATCCAGCAGAAAAATTCCACAGCAGCCTCCAATTGTTTTCAATGGGATTCTGCTGCACTGTGCAGACAGCCAAATTTTCTGCCACGGAAATTCAAATTCCAGACTCCGCTAATAGAATCAACATGTTCATTCTTTCAGCAGAATCGGCTTGGACATGAATTGCCATCAATGGAAGCGACACATGTCCAAGCGGTTCTATTGCCAACCGATCGAGTCAGCACCTGCTGCAGAACAAAGTGTCCGCCTCCAACTTTTCTTCCGCATGAATGGGCCCTTAGGGTATGACACACATGGTAAAAAGGCCACTAACTTTCCACATGGAATTTCTGTGTAAAAAAAATCCACAGTGTTCGTTCGGATCCACTGCAGATGATGGTTATGTTCACACATCTTTCTTTCCTGTCTTTTGTTATTTGGGTGTTTTAAGGTACAAAAGATGATCAAAATAACTACATACATTTTTCAATTATCGAGTTCAATAAAATAATAGAAAAATCCCAGCTAATCCACACATTGGCCCTCATTTACTTAGAAAATCGGGTTGTAAGTCTATCTTGCTTTCTTACCCGACTGCTTTTTTCCCCTGGTATTTATTATTATGTCGCATCCTGTTTGTCGCACTGGGTTTTGGTTTCCAACTCCTCTGAGTTGTCTGGAAAAAATCCACAACAATTCAACAAATTTGGGTTGGAAACCTTTATAAATACGTGGGAAAGCTCAGAAATGTCGGGTTACGCCCCTTTTTCGGGTTTGGGAGAATCCACATCGGGTCCGTCGGGAAAAAATGTCGCATCGTGTCGCAGACTGGCGCACGATGTCTGCGACATGTCGCAGACAAAGAGGCAACAAAAAAAACCAGACAAAACAAGCCGGGTTTAGAATAGTAAATGAGGGCCATTATATTATTTAACGGCTGTTATTTGAGAAAAAGATTTGTCTGTTTTTATGCAAAAGGCTGTTTGTTGTTTTGTTGTGAATAAAAAGACAAGGCTTAAAACTGTGTGTAGATACACCCTTAGGATAGGGTCACACGTACTGTATTTTGATGCATGTTTTTTGCGGCTGATTTTGCTATCCATTGACTTCAATGGGTAGGAAAATACGCAACAGCAAAATGCAGTACGTGTGACCCTATCCTTATGGTGGATTTTTCCCAGTGACATCAATGGGGGAGTCAAAATCTCCAGGGGTTGCAGATCATGCTGCTGAAATGGCATGGATCTGCAAAAAAATATACAACTGTGGGTTCTTAAACACATACTTTTTTATTTGTGTATCTGCAGTAGCAAATTCTCTCAGGATTTTGCTGAAGATTTCCCACTACAGGAGATCTGCAGCATGTGGCCATGCCTTTATAGTGGGAGACCTCTAGCTTGGTACCATTGCCTTGGATACAGTACACACTGCTCTTACTGCTCCACCCCGGATTTTCCTGCGGATCTGCAGCATACATGGAGCTAAATCAGCAACACCAAATTTTGTTTTTCTCATTGACGTCAGTAGGAAAAATCTTCAATAAATCCACAGTGGATCAGACACAACTGATTTGCTGCAAATTTAAAATCCACACAAAATTTCTGCTGCAGATTAAATATGATGATATGCTGCAGAATTATTTTTGGCAGTGTGAATGTCATCCACCCTGGTGCTGCAGTAAACAAAGCAATAGTAAAAAAAAAAAAAAAAAACACAGAAAACCAGCCAAGTGTGGGCGTGCCCTTACATTTTTTTTTGAACTGCCCTGATACCTACAATATTTAGGAGCACAATTTAACGTAAGGCCTTTGGAGTCTTTTCTATACTCCATGGGGGGAGATTTATCAAAATCTGTCCAGAGGAAAAGTTGCTGTGTTGCCCACAGCAACCAATTAGATTGCTTCTTTCAGTTTGCAGAGGCCTTGTTAAAAATGAAAGAACCAATCTCATTGGTTGCTATAGGCAACTATTCCTCTGGACAGGTTTTGATAAATCTCCCCCCCCCCCCCCACTTGTGTACAAGGGGGGTTCAGACTTTATTTTGTGACTTCACTGTAAAATTTATAGGGTCTACAACATGATCTGCAAATGTGAGCAAGTACTATTTTTAAATAGACAGGTCTCTCTAGTCTAAAGGAGTAATTTAAAGGAGTACTCCGCCCCTAAATATCTTATCCCCTATTCAAATGAGAAGGGACAACATGTCTGATTGCAGGGGGTCGCCACTGGGACCCCCCGTGATCTCCGGTGCAGCACACCGGTCATCCGGTGCAATGGAGCGAACTCCGCTATGTGCCGGATGACGGGCGACCACATCTGCCACGCCCCCTTCCATTCATGTCTATGGGAGGAGGCATGACGGCTATGTACTAGTCGTCACGCCCCCTCCTACAGAAATTAATGAAGGGGGCGTGACGTGACATCACGAACACAGAAGCTCCAAGCTTGTCACTTGGGTAGGTATGTACAGTAATTACCGTAAGTAGAAGCCTGAAGGGTGCCTGGCCCTGCCAGGAATAAGTCTGTTTTCATTAGGTACCCTGTCCCCACCTACCCCCAATGATTAACAGGTTTCTCCCTGTTACTGTGCATATGGAGAAGCCTGTCAATTAGCTGTGGGTGGGCGTGCGGAGGTGCCTAATAAATATGTTGGACTCATCTTTGACAGCCCGGGTGTACACTATGGGTTTTAAAATGTAAATTCTCCAAAATCATTGTACAAATCTGCACAAGCGGCAGACCGCTGGAAACAATTTGTGTGTCGCTATATCGTGCTGCCGCATAATTGGGGTGAAAAGTTCCCTTTATGATTGTGTAAACAGATGACATTTAATGTAATTCATAAAGAAATCTAAATAATTCCAAAGCAGACACAAACATTTTCTTAGTCCTGCGAACAGAAAATAAACTAAACAACCAAATCCCTGTAATAAATGGTAATGAGGATCTGTCAGCATTTTCCATAATGTCCATTGATGTGTCAGATTGGGTGGTAACATCTCCTCCATCACTGGTAACACCCAGTTGTCAATTTATTCATAAAGTTCAAGAAGGAATAACAGAGGAATAGCACAACATAAGACTTCTGAGACAACATGTTCCAGAACTGTCATTTTATGTAATAATACAGTTATGTCTAGAGAGAGGACAGGTCCTCTTGGAAGTTACTCTTAAAGGGGTATTCCCATCTCATAACATGGCAATTTGACCGTATGGTAGGAGATGTCGGCGCTGGATGAAGGAACCAGGAGGAGTGCAGCATAAAATCAAGCTGGGTTTATTAGATGCAACGCGTTTCGCTGCGCATGCGCAGCGAAACGCGTTGCATCTAATAAACCCAGCTTGATTTTATGCTGCACTCCTCCTGGTTCCTTCATCCAGCGCCGACATCTCCTACCATATGGTCAAATTGCCTGTCTATTGCGTCCGAAGAGGGCTGCGGATGAGGACACAAGTACTTACAGGCGCTTCCGATTGTTGTGTGTGTGCACACAACCAACTCGGGTAAGCGGCGTGGGATAGATCTATTCCCTTTCCCTATGGGCCTGACCTGCTGATCCCGCACATGGAGCGCCTTCTGCTTTCCTTTTAGATCATCTCATAACATGACTTTTCTGGGATGGTCCCGCACAGCTCTACTCATTCTCATTTTGTTTGTAGGTGATGACCATTTTAGGTTTTTTTGCATTATATTACTGTATATCCTTGTGATGTGCCATTAATAGTTTAATGCTATACAAAGGCATTACCAATTAGCAAGCTGGTGCTTCCCACCACAACCCCCTGTGCTCCGTACCTTGAAGATATGTGCTTTCAGAATGTGATGGCCGAGCTCTATGGTCTGTTGCCTGTTCAGCTTCCCCTCCTGACGAGAGAACCAGAAGGCCAGCAGGATATGTCCGCTCCTAAGGACAACACATAGGGTTATCACTTGCATCCATCAGCGTCTCAGCATGGCGGCACATAGGATCCAGCAGCAAACTGATGGAGTGACCATTAACACAACAGGGAGTTCCATTAAAACGGCGAACCCTAGACTTGTATGCCGGGCTAGTATCCTACTGGATGACTCAGGTAGAACATATAAAAGAGGGATTTATAACGGAAGGAAATGTCTCAGCTTTTTACCTAAATTACAGCATTATTTATTTTTAGTCTTTAATATGTGACCTGCTGGGTTTATGCCATATATAGGTGCTGCTGTGTATGCGTGTCTATATACACAGTGAGAAGGTAGTTTAGCATTGGTATAGTTACAGCACATCATCAATGCATCTACATGTAATGTACTGGAAGCTCCGGGTATTATACAAAGCGGATGAACTCATCTGATTGCTGCTTGTGCACTTTGTTTTTTACATTGAATATTAATAAAACAGTCCTGATTATTTGGCCTCAACACAAATGGAACCAAAGGCACTTTTGTTGAGGGTTGTCAACATGGCCAGGGTAACAGGAACTAGTAAATCAGGCACAGGGATATAGCCCCAGATTTATCGAACTGTGTGAGAGAAAAACTGGAGAGATTTTACCACAGCGACCAATCACAGCTCTGCTTTCACTTTACCAGAGCTCGTTAGCTGAGCTGTGATTGGTCGCTGTGGTAACATCTCTCCAGTTTTTCTCTCACAGTTTGATAAATCTGGGCCATAATCTGTATCATTTTAGCATAGATGTATGACACTTACTGCAGACTCATTATTGGTATAAACATCTGCTCATCTGCAGAGATAACCAAACCAACGAAAAGCTGGAAAAACATTTGAGGACCTGTGAACATGATGTTCATTGTTGGTCTGTAACGGTGGGTGTCTTGGGGATCTCTTAATACCATAATTTTTTTAAAGACAGAGTGCTCACTAATACCAATAACCAATTCTATTTGATGTCATGTGACAGCAGAGGCGGCACTATACCAGTGGTGTTTAAAGGGGTATTCCGTCCAAAGACATCTTATTCCCTATGCAAAGGATAGGGGATAAGATGTCTGATAGCATGGGGCCCACCGCTGGGACCCCCGTGATCTCCGTGCAGCACCCACCAGAGGCTGGGACCCCCGTGATCACAGTGCAGCACCCACCAGAGGCTGGGACCCCCGTGATCACCGTGCAGCACCCACCAGAGGCTGGGACCCCCGAGATCACCATGCAGCACCCACCAGAGGCTGGGACTTCCGCGATCACCGTGCAGCACCAACCAGAGGCTGGGACCCCTGCGATCACCGTGCAGCACCCACCAGAGGCTGGGATCACCGTGCAGCACCCACCAGAGGCTGGGATCCCCGTGATCACCGTGCAGCACCCACCAGAGGCTGGGATCCCCGTGATCACCGTGCAGCACCCACCAGAGGCTGGGATCACCGTGCAGCACCCACCAGAGGCTTGGACCCCCACGATCTCCGTGCAGCACCCACCAGAGGCTGGGACCCCCACGATCTCCGTGCAGCACCCACCAGAGGCTGGGACCCCCGCGATCTCCTTACAGCACTAGCATTCTATGCGGAGCTGCTGCCCCAGTCTCAGAAACCTCTGTTTCCAGGACTGAAGATGTGACGTCATGCCAGGTCCCCTCGTGACGTTATGTCCCCTCCATTCATGTCTATAGGAGGGGCGTGACGTCATGACCACGGCTTCCCGAATCCAGGATTCTGAACATAATGTTCAGAACACTGGGTGTCTGCACGGAGATTTTGGGGGTTCCCAGCGGCTGGACCCCAGCAATCAGACATCTTATCCCCTATCCTTTGGATAAGATGTCTAGCAACGGAGTACCCCTATAAAACCACACTATATATGAACATTCATTCTAAGATGCTTTTGGTTTCAGCACCAAAACTTGCTGATTTCCTGCTTCAAATGTTGGTGCGTATTCTGTAAATGTTGTAGAGAAAAATTATATATTTGATATGTGTAGTTTATGGATTTTGCTGCAGGTTCGCAGATTTTGCCTCCCATTTTAAAGTCAGCGCGGAGAAGCCACAACATTTCCAACACCATAACTGGAATACTCCAGAAAGATCCACACTACAGGTCAATTTACAGGTAATTTGTACGCAGTGTATAGACAAGGGGCAGGTTTTTGAAACAGACTAGAACAGTGGTCTTCAACCTGCGGACCCCCAGGTGTTGCAAAACTACAACTCCCAGCATGCACGGACAGCCAACGGCTGTCCGTGCATGCTGGGAGTTGTAGTTTTGCAACATCTGAAGGTCCGTAGGTTGAAGACTAGAGATGAGCGAACTTACAGTAAATTCGATTCGTCACGAACTTCTCGGCTCGGCAGTTGATGCCTTTTCCTGCATAAATTAGTTCAGCTTTCAGGTGCTCCCGTGGGCTGGAAAAGGTGGATACAGTCCTAGGAGATTCTTTCCTAGGACTGTATCCACCTTTTCCAGCCCACCGAGGGCACCTGAAGGCTGAACTAATTTATGCAGGAAAAGTCAGCAACCGCCGAGCCGAGAAGTTTGTGACGAATCGAATTTACTGTAAGTTCGCTCATCTCTATTGAAGACCACTGGTCTAGAAGAAAGAATATTTTTGTTGTTCATAGCAACCAATCACAGAGCGGCTATCGTTTTTCAAGAGGAAACTATGAGATGAGCTCTAATTGGTTGGTATAGGCAACAAAGATAGTTTTTCTTTTACACAGTTTTGTAAATCTCCTTTGAAGATTTCTACGGTACAAATCCCATCCACATTGATGCTATAGTAAAATGCTGCAGATTTCTCACTCGCAAATTTGTGGAGAAAAATCTGCAGCGTATCTGACCTGTGTGAACATACCCTTAGGCAAGAATTACAGAATGCTGTACACACCATTGCCCAAAGCTTATTTGGGATATGAATAGATGTAGGGAGTAGTTGGGGGGGGTTACCCCTTAGTGATAAAGTTGGCAAATGTTGATCTAAGCCTACTATACACATGCTACAACTGTATCTACTAACATTTAAAGGGGTTATCCAGGAAAAAACTTTTTTTTATATATCAACTGGCTCCAGAAAGTTAAACAGATTTGTAAATTACTTCTATTAAAAACTCTTAACTTCAGAAGCTCATAAGTACTGAAAGGATTAAGGTTGTTCTTTTCTGTCTAAGTCCTCTCTGATGACACCTGTCTCGGGAACCGCCCAGTTTAGAAGAGGTTTGCTATGGGGATTTGCTTCTAAACTGGGTGGTTCCCGAGACATGTGTCATCAGAGAGCACTTAGACAGAAAAGAACAACCTTAACTTCAGAAGCTCATAAGTACTGAAAGGATTAAGAGTTTTTAATAGAAGTAATTTACAAATCTGTTTAACTTTCTGGAGCCAGTGGATATATAAAAAAAAGTTTTTTTCCTGGATAACCCCTTTAATAAAAAAAAAACATTCAATTTTGCTGCCTAAATATATGTACAAAATCTCAAACGAGCATCACCTGGGATCGCAAAGAAATTTGGTTTTCTCTCCATCTTCTCTCCATATTAACCATTCTCTAAAGGATGGATGAACGAACATTCGAGTCAGATCCCTCCTCTTAATCAAGAACATGGAAAGGTTCTCCATTCGCTGTTGAAAGTCCTCCCACTCAAGACCTCCGTCCACACTACCTGCATTGATGGCCTGGAAGATGTGCTCATCCGTCAATGGGTGGAGAGAGGCCACAGCGACATTAAGAAGAGGAAGGGCCCTCTCAAAGGAGGATTGTGTGGGGAACCTCATGTTACACTGCAAGAGATACACCTCAGACAGTGACACGGGAACCACTTTGTAACTGGAACTCTTCAGCACCAAGTAGCCCTTTTCTATGAGGTCAAATGTAAGCTTCAGGTATAGGTAGGAACCTTGGCTTAAAGTCTTGAGGTGGGAACTAAGTTTTCCAAATGTGGTGTTGTCCATTTTGCCATTCAGTGAGATATTGTTCTGGATTTCAGAGCTGCTGTGTATGCGTTGCAAGATGTAAGCCTGAAGATCCTGATCTATGGCCTCGTTTTCTTCCAGTCGATCCAAGAAAATCCGGTGGAAGGGAAGAAGTTTGGTGATTTCCTGTTAGTGGACCATGAAAACATTGTATTAGAAGAGTAATAAAAGAACATAGATCGAAGAATCATAAATGGACAAACAGCTAAAGACTATTACACAACATATAAAATCATATGCCCTAAGGAATTATTTAAAAAATGGTCGCAGCCGGAAGACAAAATACAGGAATTGTTGAGGAATATGAGGAAGAACTACATGGAAAATGACCAATGTTTGACTTACCTGTAGGGTGGTCCTCACAGTTACAATGAGCTTTAACCAACGGGGAAATTTGCCTATCATCTTACTTAGAAAGGACACAATGGTATCTCCATAGTCCGGCTTGTGGAACTCTGCTTCATTTAGCCCATCTATTAGGATAATGTAATCTTCATCTGGAATCTTTCTCTCTAAATGCAGGGTCAAAAGAAAAACAAAATGTCATTTAAATAACATTAACAGTGAAGACTGTATTTTAGTAGCATCTACAGCATCTAGGTGGTTATAGAGATAGAGGGGGTGCAGGGGCTTCCTCTGTCATCTTGGGTACGTTCACATCTATACCACAGCAGTACACCAGGAGATACGTTTAAATAGTACCGAAATGTATGCTGTGATATACCCATAGACTCCCAGTATGTAAAAGTTGCCAAAAGCATGTCAAGTTTGGACCTGTTTTGTCATCTATACGTTTGTCAATATACCGTATATACTCGAGTATAAGCCGACCCGAATATAAGCCGAGGCCCCTAATTTCACCCCAAAAACCCAGGAAAAGTTATTGACTCGACTATAAGCCTAGGGTGGGAAATACATCATCCCCCCTGTCATCATCCAGACCTCCGTCATTAACACCCCCGTCATCATCACCACCGCCTGTCAATCCCTTCATCAGTGGTCCTCAACCTGCGGACCTCCAGATGTTGCAAAAATACAATTCCCAGCATGCCCAGACAGCCATCGGACGACGACACACAGGGACGTTCATGCGCAGGGACGTCCCTGTGCATCATCGTCAAGGCAACGTCACTAGTCCGGGGCCGGCCCAGAGCGGAGAAGAGGGCCTCCCGGTGAAGATGGACAGCCCGGAACGACTAACCCTCCCCACCGGACGGTCCCTGTAGCATACATGGGCCGGACCAGCTCACCCTTCCTTCCCACCTAGGGGAGGCGAGTAGAAAACTAAAGGGGGGGTCTAGATGATGACGAAGGCCGCAGTGGTCTTCAACCTGCAGACCTCCAGATGTTGCGAAACTACAACTCCCAGCATGCCCGGACAGCCAATGGCTGTCTGGGCATGCTGGGAGTTGTGGTTTCGCAACATCTGGAGGTCCACAGGTTGAAGACCACTGAGAAGGATTGACAGGAGGAGAGTTCACTCGAATATAAGCCGAGGGGGGCATTTTCAGCACGAAAAATCGTGCTGAAAAACTCGGCTTATACTCGAGTCTATACAGTATTTATTTTTTTGGGGATAAAAAAAGTTCTGCATCCACTACTTTTCTGTACTACAAAAATATTGTATGCTGTGGTAAACGTCCCCGTCCCCCCTTGAGGATTATTTGTGGACTTATGGTGTGGAATATGTTGCTTTTATCATTGCTTGCTTTACAGTTTTTATATAATTTAACATAAAGCATATGTTTAAAATGGATGCAAATGTATACAACAAAAAAAATGTATAGCACAAAAACGTATGCTACATTGGGCCAAATCAGTCTTGTTTTCGCTCATCTGTATGTGATATACCACAAATAGATGTGTGTGTGATATAGATGTGAACTTGCCCTTACCGTCTACCCATGCGCTGTGTTTGCAGATTGCCCAAAGAAATATAGCAGCAAGAGGCTTAACAATGGCCCCTAAGTCTGCCATATTAGTTCACCTATTAAAGGGGTACTCCCGAGGAAAACTTTGTTTTTTTAATCAACTGGTGCCTGAAAGTTAAACAGATTTGTAAATCACTTCTATTAACCCCTTAAGGACCGGGGTTTTTTCCGTTTTTGCATTTTCGTTTTTTGCTCCTTGCCTTTAAAAAATCATAACTCTTTCAATTTTGCACCTAAAAATCCATATGATGGCTTATTTTTTGCACCACCAATTCTACTTTGTAATGACGTCAGTCATTGTGCCCAAAAATCTACGGTGAAACGGGAAAAAAAATCATTGTGAGACAAAATTGAAAAAAAAAACGCCATTTTGTAACTTTTGGGGGCTTCCGTTTCTACGTAGTACATTTTTCGGTAAAAATGACACCTTACCTTTATTCTGTAGGTCCATATGATTAAAATGATACCCTACTTATACAGGTTTGAATTTGTCGCACTTCTGGAAAAAATCATAACTTCATGCAGAAAAATTTATACGTTTAAAATTGTCATCTTCTGACCCCTATAACTTTTTTATTTTTCCGTGTATGGGCCGGTATGAGGGCTCATTTTTTGCGCCGTGATCTGAAGTTTTTAACTGTACCATTTTTGCATTGATAGGACTTATTGATCGCTTTTTATTCATTTTTTCATGATATAAAAAGTGACCAAAAATGCACTATTTTGGACTTTGGAATTTTTTTGCGCGCACGCCATTGACCGTGCGGTTTAATTAACGATATATTTTTATAATTCGGACATTTCCGCACGCGGCGATACCATTTATGTTTATTTTTATTTTTATTTACACTGTTTTTTCTTTTATGGGAAAAGGGGGGTGATTCAAACTTTTAATAGGGAAGGGGTTAAATGATGTTTATTCACTTTTTTTTTGCACTTTTTTTTGCAGTGTTATAGGTCCCATAGGGACCTATAACACTGCACACACTGATCTTTTACATTGATCACTGGTTTCTCATAAGAAACCAGTGATCGATGATTCTGCCGCATGACTGCTCATGCCTGGATCTCAGGCACTGAGCAGTCATTCGGCGATCGGACAGCGAGGAGGCAGGTAGGGGCCCTCCCGCTGTCCTGTCAGCTGTTCGGGATGCCGCGATTAGCCGCGGCTATCCCGAACAGCCCGACTGAGCTAGCCGGCATGCTTTCGGTTTCACTTTAGACGCGGCGTTCAACTTTGAACGCCGCGTCTAAAGGGTTAATAGCGCGCGGCACAGCGATCAATGCCGCGCGCTATTAGCCACGGGTCCCGGCCGTTGTTAGAGGCCGGGCCCGAACCGCTATGACGCGGGGCCACGCCGTGGCCCCGCGTTATAGATCGGGAGTGGACACATGACGTTCCAGTACGTCATGTGTCCTTAAGGGGTTAAACAATCTTAATCCTTCCAGTACTTTTTAGGGGATGTATACTAAAGAGAAATCCAAAAAAGAAATGCATTTCCTCTGATGTCATGACCACAGTACTCTCTGCTGACCTCTGCTGTCCATTTTAGGAACTGTCCAGAGTGTCATATGTTTGCTATGGGGATTCTCTCCTCCTCTGGACAGTTCCTAAAATGGAAAGCAGAGGTCAGCAGAGAGCACTGTGGTCATGACATCAGAGGAAATGCATTTCTTTTTTGGATTTCTCTTTAGTATACAGCCCCTAAAAAGTACTGGAAGGATTAAGATTGTTTAATAGAAGTGATTTACAAATCTGTTTAACTTTCTGGCACCAGTTGATTAAAAAAAAAAGTTTTCCATAGGAGTACCCCTTTAATAATGTGCTTTTGATCTCTATCAAGCAGGCAGGGATACTTTTTGTTTGCTGCATGGACTAGTGCAGAAGACTGTATTGTTCCATATAGACACATAGGGGGAGATTTATCAATATGTGTCTAGGTGCAGCCACTTCACTGTTTTTTTTCTCTTTTTTTGCTGGCTGTGTTTTTGGCTTCTGTGCTCCAAATTTCAGCCAATAAAATGTCAGATAGGCAATTAGTAATCTCTTCCACAGTAGGGAATATCTGTAGTGTATCCCAGTAGCAGCAATGTAAATGAAAGCGGTACTCTAGAGAAATTTAATGAAGTTATATAATTTTGGAATATAACTTTAACAAAAATACTATTATATTATATACTTTTATACATTGGGTGGCCGCAGTAAAGCTAAGTTTCCACTTGTTTTTTTTCTGGCAGTTTTTGGAATACTGCCACTGCAGGTGGATCAAATTAATAGGTCAACTATTGCTCAAGAAAAAAAGGTCACTTACCTTTGTATAGATTTTCAAGTGGCTCAAGAACCCCCCTACGAAAAGATGCTGCTGGGTCTTGCACACAGGATCTTAGACTTAGCAGACTCTGTAGATGTGGTTCACGTAGTAGCTGCTCCCGATACGCTACTAGCTGGGGGGCACGGCAAAGCAAAGCGGCTACATTGTGAACAAATTCAGGCACTAAGCAGGTGTAGGCATTGTCAGCCTGGCAGTAGTGATACGCTACCACCTAAAGGAGGAAAACAAAGCCACATATTAAATATAAAAGTTAAAATATTTTAGTTTATCAGTTCAGTGTAACAAAAGCTTTTTATTTTTTTTATAATGTTGTGAATTAACCAGCATTTTTCTTTTCTAATTGGACCAAAAGCCCCCTATTATTATTTTATGTGGTAAAATCATTGAACATCTTTTCTCTACCAATAACTCGCCACTTCCATAGATTATCATATTTAGCCACTGGCATACCTGTGCTGCTATCCTCCGCATTGCTTCTTCTTGTCTTCGCCGCATTTCAGGAGTTCCTGGGCAGCTTCCACTAGAGATACCAGAATGAGTCTGTCCTGTCTGTGCCAATTCACGATTAGCCTCTGAATCTGTGTATTAAAACAAAAAAATACATCTGAATAGGTAGAGCAGCTCTATGGTATAAGAATACCACTAAATACCGTATGTCCCATATAAGTATGTGAATAGAATATGAAGGGGGAAATATTGTCACATCGGTTGGTTTTAAAGGGACATGCAGGAAATACACCATATAGTTCATTATTTCAGCATTTATGTGAGGAAAATAAGTAATTCACCACCCACAACATCTATGTGGAAAAGTAAAAGCCCCCTGAATGGCACACGCAGTGCTGGGAGGTGGGGAATGCATGGAAAGCTCATTTCAGGTCCTGCCACTGTATCCGGCTCATTTAAGAACTCTGATAGGGTCAATCCTAAGATTAAGATTTTCTGAAGGCACTAAGAAAAAAACTTGCTTCTGCATCTTGATCATGGTCTTACTGTATAAGGGTAGGGTCACATGCGCCATATTTTGCTGCAAATTTTCTGCAGCTGATTTTGCTACCAGTTGATTTCAATGGGGAGGAAAATACACAGCAGCTAATGTGCAGCAAAATACGGCACGTGTGACCCTACCCTTATACAGTAAGACCAAGAGAGGATGTGGATAGAGGCTAGACCAACATATGTTTTGCTCAGTCCGGTGCTTTGTCAAACTATCCTTTAGCGCAGGATGGCGCAAAACATATGTTGCTCCAGCCTCTGTCCACGTTCTCTCTTGTACCGCTTCAAGGAATGTAACAAATAACAGGATTACTTTTTTGCATGACGTGTGGTGAGTGACACAATTTCATTTCTATATGTATTATAAACTTAAAGATGTTATTTCATCTAAGTAACTGGCATATTGCTAGAATATCCCATCACTGTGGTGGTCCAGTCCGTGGTCCCTGCTGATCACTAGAATAAAGACGCAGCAGGAAAACTGTGTGCCATTTCTCTTGGCAGCCACATGACCTGTGATTATAGTCAATGGTTGTCCATGCAGCTCCCAAAAAAAGTCAAAGAGCATTACTGTGACTTTGTTCTTTGTAAGGGTCACAATGATCTGACCACTACCAATCAGCCATTGGTGGCATATAACTAAAGTATGTCTGAGGCTGCATTCTCCTAAAAGAGGATTTGAAAGCTTCTCTATTTTATTAATGTGCATTTCAATCCAGATGTAAATACATATCACACAGAAAACACTGAAGAGTAACTTACGCTTTGGTGATGCATGGGGGCTGTCGGACGTGAGCTGCCTCAAGCGTGTCCCATGACAACTGAGAGATACCAGCCGAGAGATGATAGCAGTTTTCCCAAATCCGATATTGCCACATATCACTACACCCCGGTTCACGCTCTCATCCTCACTCTGAAGTTGAGCATCAATCTCATGGAAGAGCCAATCTCGGCCAACAAATGTGGCATCCGTTGTGATACTCGGCACCTCGAACAGCAGCGGTTTTAAGGAAATGTCTGGTGGCCGATAGGGAGCAAAGCGGACTATGCAAACAAACAGAAAAGTCAGCTGTATGGGTACAAACAAACATTTCTGCTGGGCAGTTCTGAAGACTGAAATGCTAACATATTCTATATAGAACCATTTCATTTCTTATATACTTTAAATTAAAGATTAATAATGATAAAGACTGTATTGTCATCTGCAACTTGGACTAAAATATCAACCTACTTTATAGGAACCATTTTCATAGACCCTATTATTGGAATTCTGAGTTAATATAAAGGGGTTCACTGGGGGTCATAGCTTTGGTAAATCCCTACTTTTTGAAAGGATACCTTGACAATAATGTTGTCACAAAGTTAAAGGGAACCAAAAATTACATTTTAACATATAACGCGTTGCCAGGTGTTATATATGGTACAATCTAATGCTTGGTTCCCTTTAAGAACCCATTCAATAATGCATCGTCCATCCTGCACTGACCTCGGAGATCTTGTGGAGTGCGTGGTCCCGCAAGGGTCTGTCGTGGCATTCGTAAGGAGGTCCGAAGGGGTGTATGTCTCTGCTCATCCAGGTATGCAAGGTCCTCCAGGTGTGCAGAACTAGTAGCTGCAAATGATAAAGGGACAGAGGAAGAAAGAGGAAGTGTTAGGAAGAAGAGCAAAAGAAGGAACTACTGATATATGGGTGGAACTATTATATGTCTCACACAAAGCAGTCTGCAGCCATAAAGGGGTACTCCATTGGAGAAAAATGTTTTACAATCAACTGCTGCCAGAAAGTTATACAGATTTGTAAATTACTTCTATTTAAAAATATTAATCCTTCCAGTACATATCAACTGCTGTATGTTACAGAGGAAGTTTATTTTTAGTAGGACTACAGTGCTCTCTGCTGACGCCCCTGTCCATGTCAGGAACTGTCCAGAGTAGGAGCAAATCCCCTGTTCCTGACATGGACAGAGGTGTCAGCAGAGAGCACTGTGGTCCAGGGACGTGCACAGACATTTTGAGGGGCAGGGGCTGAAGTAAAAAAAAAAAAAAAGGCACTTTGGAGAACCTTCTGCTGCCTGCAACATCCTCCAGCATGACCGGTTTGGCGGTGAGTCAGTAATGGTGTGGGGATGGCATTTCTTTGGGGGACCACACAGCCCTCCATGTGCTTGCAAGAGGTATCCTGACTGCCATTAGGTACTGAGATGAGCTCCTCAGACCCCTTGTGAGACCATATGCTGGTGCGGTTGGCCCTGGGTTCCTCCTAATACAAGACAATGCTAGACCTCATGTGGCTGGAGTGTGTCAGCAGTTCCTGCAAGAGGAAGGCATTGATGCTATGGACTGGACTGCCCATTCCCCAGACTTGAATCCGATTGAGCACATCTGGGACATCATGTCGCGCTCCATCTACCAACGCCACATTGTATCACAGACTGTCCAGGAGTTGGCGGATGCTTTAGTCCAGGTCTGGGAGGACATCCCTCAGGAGACCGCCACCTCATCAGGAGCATGCCCAGGCATTGTAGGGAGGTCATACGGGCACGTGAAGGCCACACACACTACTAAGCCTCATTGTGACTTGTTTTAAGGACATTACATAAAGTTGGATCAGCCTGTAGTGTGGTTTTCCACTTTGATTTTGAGTGTGACTCCATATCCAGACCTCCATGGGTTGATAAATTTGATTTCCATTGATAATTTTTGTGTGATTTTGTTGTCAGCACATTCAACTATGTAAAGATGAAAGTATTTCATACAATTAGTTCATTCATTCAGATCTAGGATGTGTTATCTTAGTGCTCCCTTTATTTTTTTGAGCAGTGTAAATATATATGTATGTATATATATATATATATATATATATATATATATATATATATATATATATATGTTCTGAAGTCAGTGTCACCCATTGAATTGCTTAGACTTCTTTCACACTGCCGTTATGACACGGCAGTGTGATGGCCGCCGGGGGAGCCGGGAAGAATAGAGGGATTAAAATTACTGCAAGTGCCGTCTTCTTCTAGAAGTAATTTACAAATCTGTTTAACTTTCTGGCACCAGTTAATTTGAAAAAAAATTGTTTTTCACCGGAGAACTCCTTTAAGCTAGATTTTATAGGCTTCTTATTTTACTAGCTAAAGGCTAACAATGTCATAGGACACTGAAAAAATAGTAAGAATGACAAGTACACTAACGCAAACTATGCCACTATAGAATTTTAAAAGTAACACAAAACTGTTGTGACCTTATCGTGCAAAATGTTAGGAGGGCTTTAAGAAGAATTTTTTTATTATGCTTTGATGCATATGAAGTGCATTTCAGTAGTAGAATCCCTAGTCTGGTGTGGCGGAGTCCTTGGAAGGCAAAGGCATTGCAGAGCATCAGCATTTCCATCCATCTGCACTGCCGCATACCCTACCCCTTGCTAAACTACAAGCTCCGTTCCCAGTTATAAAGACTATCCAGGACTGAGCAATTTATCAGAAATAAAACATTCAAAAGATTTGTGTGTCTTATTAACCTTTTCCCTGCCAAAGGGGACAGCAGAATAATTAACAGTAATGTCTCATTTGTGCTTGCTTCACTTCCCTCCCACCTTCTGCAGTCCTGTATCTTTCTCTTACTCCCCCTCACACCCACGGAAAGTAAGCAGCATTAACATTCTAGGCACATTCACAGTAACTTGTGAAAATGGCGTTACCCCATTCAACTTTGAACATTATACAATAAAAAAGCAAAGCTTAAACTTGCTGTTAAGCGGCAAACAGGGCTTTCTCACCTGCGACTGAGTTGGGACGGGGCATGAGGTAGAGTGGGATGGACTGCACAGATTGGGAGAGTCCAGTGTCCAGTCCCCTCTCGGGGATTTTATTTAGGCTGAAAGTGGAGGCCATTAGATTCTCATCTACCCGGTACAGACTGGAATCCATTGACTTCTGGCCTTGCTTAACACACCCTCGAGAGCCAAGATCCTTGTTGCAGTCTGCACCATACTTGGAACGGTCCACATTCTCCGAGTAGCTGGTCAGGGTGGCTGCAGACAAGTAAAGAAAGTCAGCATTATGACAGTAAGACGACACATTATTTTGCAGTACTTCGCTTCTCATCCTTAGCAGCCTCTGTCCCTGTAGTATAACTGTTATACCTGCACTGCAGGTTGGTAGCAGAGCACATTCCATTGGGAAACCTGCAGATGGAAATTAAAAGCCAATATGTAACGCACACAGCTATGCGCATGGTTTTCATGTCTGGGTTCTCATCATTGACAAATTTACTAAGGAAAATAATGGGCCATTGCGGAATCTGACACATCGATTCATAATCTTCGATCTCTTTTGGCAACATGAAGCTGAGAAGGAGATATTGTCATTCCTCTCCCCCTCCACTCCGCCAGCAGGAGGTGGGGAGGCCGATCGATGGCATCTGAAGGCAGCTTCCCTGTTGAAATAACAGTCTGTGTGCAGTAAGGGAGAGCAAATGGAGGCACAGACATTATACATACAAGCCACGGACACAATGTGTACATCAGTATATAAAGCAAAGCTAATAAAGGCATCATGAGCACGTCCCTCTAACCTTCTGCTGACAGAGGAGAGAGGAAGGGAGGAGAACACTTCTGACATCTCACTACAACTGCACAACTCTGAAATATAATCTACCCCTCTGAATACATTCTAGTACCATGCAACCCTCTAACAAGTCTCATATAATTTACCGCCCTGGCATTACCCTACTTCAAGGGGTCCATCTGACATCCGTCTAGTCCAATACTCTCCACTGACATCACTCGAATACAAAGTACAACTATATCATTATTATAAGACACCATTTTCTTCATGTTTTTGAATCTTTGCTGCTGGTACATGTCAGTCTAAAAGGTCAAAAAGGTATTCCAATGTATACCATTCCAATGTATACCATTCTATTACAATGTACCCATCTGATATCATTCTAATACAATGAACTCTTGTGACATCATTCTAATAAAATTCACTTCCATGACATCATAATTGTACAGTGTTCACTCTGACATAATTCTAATACAATGCACTCCTATGTAATCATTCTAATACAATGCAACCCTGTGTTATCATTTTTATTCAATGTAATCATATAAAAATACTCTAATATAACACACTCCTAGTACATCATTCAAATACATTGTACTCCTAACATTATTCTAATAGGATGATGACATAGGCATGTATTGTATTACAATGTTCCCCTGTGACATCATTCTGATACAATGCACTCCTATGACATCATTCTTACACAATGTACCCTCTGACATCATTTTGATACAATGCACTCTTATGCCATCATTAAAATCCAGCAATGCTTCCCTCTGACAATTCTAATGTGATACCTCCCCTTGACATTACTGTAATCCAGCTGAGCCATCTGACATCAGCCTAATCCAATGTCTGACATTTTTCTAATCTGCTGCAGCCCTCTGACAGCTCTTTTATACTTACAGTCTCGGTCATGATTCTAATATCACAAAGTAGGGGCTCAATTACACATTTACATTTCCCTTTTTTTATATATTTTTCTTTTCACAATGGCAGGTACATATTTCAGCAAATGTACACAAGAGCCAGCTGAGCCACAAGGTATGAGGTTATTAAAAGGAAAGTTTTAAATAACTTCTTCTGGAAACAAATCTAAACACTAGAACATGCTACCACTATGAAGATAGGATCCTGGTCAGAATCCAACCCAAGGCCCCGGCACCATGGATATGGGCCTATCATCTCCACTCAATCTCTCTATACACACATAAATATATATATATATATTAAGTTCTGTGACACTCACTTTTTTTTATTTTTACGGACACCTGTGTTCTGCGGATATTCCTTCACACACACACATATATATATATATATATCATGAGTACGTTCCTGCATAACTTCCAAATGGCTGGAGATATTTTGTAATGAAGCTTGGTACACATTACTAAAATATCAACTAAAAATATAGTTAAATGGGCACTGTCAGATACAAAAACTTTTGATATGTTGTAGGTTTTGCAATTGCTTTCATTAGAAAATTTTCAGTATTTGATAGAGAAAAAGCCAGTCAAACAACTGTCCCCCTGCCTGCTTGGACACATACTAGTCCTGCTGTGTCCATGCATCATCACCTATGTCATAGACACACTTCCTTGATTGACAGCTGTGACTGCAGGGCTCACAGCTTGAGGAAAAATCCTCCCACTGTCAGCTTGTGTCCCGCTACTGTCAGTGAGGACAAGCTGGGAGTTGTAGTTTTGCTAATGCTAGGGGAAATGTGAGCAGACAGCATACTGAGGGAGGGGGCGGAGACCTGCACAGTGAGGCCACGCCCCCTCCTTTTGAGAGGAATTCAGACTAGTGAGCTAAATTAAAAGTATAATAAAAAATAAAGGTGCTAGACACATAAAAATGAGATGTACATGGTCAGGATTAGGTACTGAGTGATATAATTAAAAAATATGTTTTTTTGTTGGATCTGACGGGTACGCTTTAAACTAACTATAATTCTGACCCACCTCCATTTGCAAGGGGACTTTTTTTTGTCTAAAGCCTATGGAATTTCGGGTACATCTCCTGAGCAGTGATTGCCCAGGACTTTTATACTTTTATCCTGCCCACTCTCTAACAGGCACATGCAGAAAATAGTTAGTGCAGGGGATAGGATATCAGTTTGGGATTTGAGGACAGGATGTGAAGATTAGGTATAAGGTTGGGATGTGAGGTCAGGATATGAGGACAGAATGTGAGTTCGGGAAGTGAGGAGGAGGTATAAGGTTGGGATGTGAGGTCAGGATATGAGGACAGAATGTGAGTTCGGGAAGTGAGGAGGAGGTATAAGGTTGGGATGTGAGGTTGGGATATGAGTTCAGGATGTGAGTTAAGAATGTGAGGACAGGATATGAGGTCTGGGTATTAGGTCAGGATGTGAGGACGGGATATGAGGACAGAATGTGAGTTCGGGATGTGAGGAGGAGGTATAAGGTTGGGATGTGAGGTCGGGATATGAGTTCAGGATGTGAGTTAAGAATGTGAGGACAGGATATGAGGTCTGGGTATTAGGTCAGGATGTGAGGACGGGATATGAGGACAGGATGTGAGGACGGGATATGAGGACAGGATGTGAGGACGGGATATGAGGACAGGATGTGAGTTAAGAATGTGAGGACAGGATATGAGGTCTGGGTATTAGGTCAGGATGTGAGGACGGGATATGAGGACAGGATGTGAGTTAAGAATGTGAGGACAGGATATGAGGTCTGGGTATTAGGTCAGGATGTGAGGACGGGATAAGAGGACAGAATGTGAGTTCGGGATGTGAGGAGGAGGTATAAGGTTGGGATGTGAGGTCGGGATATGAGGACAGGATGTGAGTTAAGAATGTGAGGACAGGATATGAGGTCTGGGTATTAGGTCAGGATGTGAGGACGGGATATGAGGACAGGATGTGAGGTTGGGATATGAGGATAGGATGCGAGGACAGGATAGGAAGACAGAATATGTGGACGGGATATGGGAAAGGAGGATATATGGCTGGGATGTGAGGACAGGATATGATGTGAGGATGGGATATGAGGACCAGACCGTTATTGTTGCATTTCCTCTCCCATAAGGTTTAGGTAGGAAGACCGGGTAATGCCGGGTACTCTGCTAGTAACCAGAAACAACCACGTTTCACTAATCTTCTCCAAACACACAAAACTCCAAATCTCCCTCTATCAATGCAAAACAAAAGAGAATTAAAAGAGCTGGGCGTATAAATTAATCTTATGCCTATTTAAGTGTGACAATGTAGGCAAATTAGCCTCATGAATATGCAATGCCCGGTGTCACGCATGCTGCATGTCTTCAGCTGGGGAACAGCAAGAAGGAGCAGGACAAGCCTCGAAATCACCAGGAACATCAAATGGTCCAGTGGAATTAAGACGATGAGAATAAAGATGAGGGAAGGGGAGGATTCTGAGGTAACAAGTAAGGCGGTATTATTTCTGCCTTGTTAACAGAACACAAAACAATGGGAAAAATTCAAGAAACTAAAGGGGTTATCTGGGAATAGAAAAACACAGCTAATTTCTTCCAAAAAACGGCACCACCCCTGTCCTGTTCAATAGAACTGAGCTGCAATACCACACACATATTGAGGACATGAATGGCGCTGTTTCTGAAAGAAAGCACGTACTTGTGTTTTCTAATCCTACATAACACCTTTGGGATATATGTATAACAGAAATGTACAACACATGAGAAAAGTGATGCCACTGGGACCACAAGATACAAAAGTGGAAAGTCTAAAGCGGTGTTTTCCAAACAGTGTGTCTCCAGCTGTTGCAAAACTACAACTCCCAGCAAGTCAGGACAGTCAACGGCTGATACCACGGGATCACATTCATTTGAATGGGGTACATATATTTCTATATATTAGTTATGAACCTGTTTTCTACATCACTATTAACACGTGTATGGGTAATCTTAGAGTATAGTCACATGCCGCAGATTTTTAAATTTTTTTTTTTTATGTCTGACATTGTATCATTCATCTGCATAGGGTGAGCAGAAACAAAGGAAAATCTGATGTGAGTGAACTCCCTCGAAAGGTGCCAATTCGCTTGCCCATTCACAACAGGGCATCCTTACATACTTAAACGACTAAACAGGCACACAAAAATAGCAATAAGGGAATCATATATGCTACTTAACTGCAACTGGTGTGGTTTTTAGTCTCCTATATATACCAGTACATATATGGGCACCTTAATGTCCCCTATATAATACCAGTACAGCCATGTATGGGCACCATAATGTCCCTTATATAATACCAGTACATGTATGGACACCCTAATGTCCCCTATATAATACCAGTACATGTATGGACACCATAATATCTGGAAGAGAAGCATTTGCTTTTCCTAGCGATAAGCTGCCACCAGAGAAACCTATTAGTGGCTTTTTTCTCTACTGGAAATGAAACATTTGTGTGAATGAGGGAATTGTTTGGCAGACAGCTTTTGAAGGTGCATGGCCACCTTAAAGAGAACCAGGCATTACATCTTACCGTACAGTGGGGCAAAAAAGTATTTAGTCAGCCACCAATTGTGCAACTTCTCCCACTTAAAAAGATGAGAGAGGCCTGTAATTTTCATCATAGGTATACCTCAACTATGAGAGACAGAATGAGAAAAATAAATCCATAAAATCACATTGTCTGATTTTTAAAGAATTTATTTGCAAATGATGGTGGAAGATAAGTATTTGGTCAATAACAAAAGTTCATCTCAATACTTTGCTATATACCCTTTGTTGGCAATGACGTTTTCTGTAAGTCTTCACAAGGTTTTCACACACTATTGCTGGTATTTTGGCCCATTCCTCCACGCAGATCTCCTCTAGGACAGTGATGTTTTGGGGCTGCTGCTGGGCAACACGGACTTTCAATCACTTCCAAAGGTTTTCTATGGGGTTGAGATCTGAAGACTGGCTAGGCCACTACAGGACCTTGAAATGCTTCTTACGAAGCCATTCCTTCGTTTCCCAGGCAGGTTTAGGATCATTCTCATGCTGAAAGACCCAGCCACATTTCATCTTCAATGCCCTTGCTGATGGAAGGAGGTTTTCACTCAAATTCTTACCATACATGGCTCCATTCATTCTTTCCTTTACACGGATCAGTCGTCCTGGTCCCTTAGCAGAAAAACAGACCCAAAGCATGACGGCTGACATTTATCATTGTCTTTAGACAGTTTTTTTGTGTCTAGAAAAGGTGCAAGCAGGGACTATTTGCGCCTTTTGGTTTACACATTTCTGCTGATTTTGAGTTACAATCCACTGATTTTGGCAATACACATGATATGGAAGGGTTTTATGACCTGCGCCTTTTTGTAAAAAGGCGCAAAGCCACTGAAAAGTCTCTAAAACTACACCAGCCTAGACTTAGCTTAGCTTTTTGGTGTATGTGAAGAGAGAAATATCAGAAAATGTGACCTGCACAAAATTTATCAAATGCTCTGTGACCATTTCATAAATTTGGTGGCCCTACACATTACCAGCACACACAAAAGGTGTAGAAAAATGCTTCACTTACACCTACAATGATAAATGCCGGACGATGTTTCCACCCCCATGCTTAACAGTAGGTATGTTGTTCTTTGGATGCATCTCAGCATTCTTTCTCCTTCAAACAAGACGAGTTGAGTTTTTACCAAAAAGTTCTACTTTGGTTTCATCTGACCATATGACATTCACCCAATACTCTTCTGGATCATCCAAATGCTCTCTAGAAAACTTCAGACGGGCCTGGACATATACTGGCTTAAGCAGGGTGATACGTCTGGCACTGCATGATTTGAGTCCCTGGTGACATAGTTTGTTACTGATGGTAGCCTTTGTTACTTTGGTCCCAGCTCTCTGCAGGCCATTCACTAGGTCCCCCCGTGTGGTTCTGGGACGTTTGCTCACTGTTCTTGTGATCATTTTGACACCACTGGGTGAGATCTTGCGTGGAGCCCCAGATCGAGGGAGATTATCAGTGGTCTTGTATATTTTCCATTTTCTAATAATTGCTCCCACAGTTGATTTCTTCACACCAAGCTGCTTGCCTATTGCAGATTCAGTTTTCCCAGCCTGGTGCAGGTCTACAATTTTGTTTCTGGTGTCCTTTGACAGCTCTTTGGTCTTGGCCATAGTGGAGTTTGGAGTGTGACTGTTTGAGGTTGTGGACAGGTGGCTTTTACACTGATAACAAGTTCACACAGGAGCCATTAATACAGGTAACGAGTGGAGGCAGAGGAGACTCTTAAAGAAGAAGTAACATGTGTGTGAGAGCCACAAATCTTGCTTGTTTGTAGGTGATCAAATACTTCTTTTCCACCAAAATTTGCAAATAAATTCTTAAAAAAATCAGACTGTGATTTTATGGATTTTTTTTTCTCATTATGTATCTCATAGTTGAGGTATACCTATGATGAAAATTACAGGCCTCTCTCATCTTTTTAAGTGGGAGAACTCACACAATTGGTGGCTGACTAAATACTGTGTTGCCCCACTGTATATAATGCTTGGTAATGCGTTATGTATGGTAAAATCTTTATCCTCACCATCCCCAGGGGAAGTTTCTGCCCACAGGGATGGTGAGTATACAATTGAAGTTAGTAAGTATTCCCTGCCGCCCATTAAGTAGTTGTGCGATGACGCAGGCCATTAATTACGCTGAGGGAGTGTCACCATCCGGAGCTACAGGACTAGGTAAGCATAGCTCCCCACCCTGGAAACTACTTATGGGGTGGCGGAGGAGACATACAAACTCTATATACTCACCATCCCTGCCAGCAGAAATGTCCCCGAAGATGATGAGGATAAAGATTTTACCATATATAAGGCATTGCCAAGTGTTCTATATAATAAAATCTAATTCTTGATTCCCTTTAAGGTGGCTCTCTACAGAAGCTTAGTTTATAAACAAAGACAGGAATTTTTATACAGACTTAAAACAAACTGGAAAAAAAAACTAATAAAAACAGCAAACAGAAATAAGACAAACAACAAACAAATATATATTACACTGAAACTAAACTTTACATTCTAATTAAAGAAAATGAACATGACATCATAACATTTCGATAATGAAGTCGCAATTAAAATTCAGAAGACACGGCATGTTTACACTATGGATAGAAAGCTCTGACAACAAATTTACAGTGAAATGTGCTTTACATTGCGCCCTCGCTGTACCTCCACACACTATGTACATAAGGACCGCTTGCCACATCTTAGATTTACCAACCGTGGTATCTTCTTGTTAGGCTGCATGCACATGGAGCAGTCGTAAGGCAGCATACAGCTCAGAACTGCACCAAAACGAGGGGAAACCTTTTATGAATGGGGAGCTGGTCCTCATGTGGGGCTCTCACATTTATCGACAGATCATAGCTTGGTTGTGGGAATCTACCATATATTCTATGAAGGTCTGTGGTGCTGTTCTTATGATGATCTGATATTAAAACTTCAGAATTCCTTCCTCATCTCTATGTATGCGGTTGGAACAACTTTATGACACACATCTATTCTGTTTATAAGGTGCCATAAACTAAGCTGACTTCTCAGTGAATACGGGGAGAAAGTCACTATAAAGATTTATTCAGCTAGGATCCTCTGCATTTTACCATAGAAGCCACACCACAAACCTTATATTACTCTGCACATATGAAACAAATCAGCCTCAGTAAGGAGTCATCCCAGAGAAGCAAATACATTGTTCTGCAGTCGATCTGATTCATTGACTAATAGCATGCAGCACGCTTGCCATTGATATACAGAAAACCGAGTAACTTGCATACAGCTTGTCTATTACTCTGACAGATCAGGGATGTCTACGCAATCCCTAAGCAGTCCATTGGGTGCCATGTAATGCTATCATTTCTCCTGTGGTGGCGCTGCAGTGGGATTGAGCCCTTGCTGCTATATATTCCTGCATTTTCCAATTACTGGTGGTCAAAGCCGAAGTACACCTCGTGATCAGCTTATTTTCTGTGAACTTTCTAACAAAAAGGCATTGGCATGAGTGGACTTATTTTATGGAATGAAAAGGAAGAAGGATATGCTGCTGTACACAAAAATCTGCAACAGGTTCATATATATATACATATATATATATATAAACATATATATATGCCTTGTATGTCAGGGGCAAGAGGTAAGCGTCATGAATAAGAAAGCAAATCTGGAGCAGAGTATACCCTCAGCAGAAAGAGTACACCCCGGGCCACAAATAGCAGGGAAAGTGTATTACAGTGTATTTGAGAAACACAAAGAAAATAGTCTGTTCAGCACTGCTGCTATCCCTCTTTATATATATATCGGGACCAGGGCTCTCAAGTATTGGTTCTTGCTAATGTTGTATTGGTGGTGCTCTGGCTATAGGAATGTATAGCAGGATGTCATCAAACGTCAGAAGAAAATGGAACAGCTAGTCACTCACCAAATAGTTATTTCTTCAGGCTTTATTTCATGTCGGTAGAAATACTCAGATACATGGGGAATACAAAGGGAAGAGCAGGGGGGTACAGTGGCAACAAGCTCCGTTTCGCACACTTAAGTGCTTCGTCCGGCCATATGGCCGGACGAAGCACTTAAGTGTGCGAAACGGAGCTTGTTGCCATTGTACCCCCCCCCTGCTCTTCCCTTTGTATTCCCCATGTATATGAGTATTTTTCCCGGCATGAAATAAAGCCTGAAGAAAGAACTATTTGGTGAGTGACTAGCTGTTCCATTTTCTTCTTTCGTATTACAGTCTATCCTGTCTAATAAAGGACATGGTTAGTCAGTAGACCCCATGTTCCTCTGATAGAGGGAAATCAATCATCTATTGTAGGCCTGTCTGTGGAAGGAAAGGATTGATTTCTGCCTTGCAATTCAGTGGGGCTGTTCAGACTGAGGTGAGTTATTTTGCGTGAAGATTGGTAATGTCAGGAGAGGATAAAATGTGCAGAGATTGTGGTCATGAAATGGGCTACTGAATAAAAGAACCATGAAATAGCTGAAGGCTAAAGGAATGATCAATCACTAGAAACCAATATACTATAGCTATAAGAGCACCCAGAAACATCCTATAAATGTCTACTTACCAATTATGCCACTGTCCCTGCTCTCCAGGGTGGAAGTGGGGCTGCAGTCCTTGGTGGGGACGGTGTTGTTGGGGGGAGGGAGGGTGGAGCATGGACTGCTGGCAGGTGGAGAGGCTGTACTGCTGGTTAAGGTGGAACATGGACTAATCCGCTGGGTTACTGCAGAACCCTGGATAGAAACAAGAACATCAAAAATTCTTACTGGTTATGAAAGGTCATGACCACTGTTATAGACACAAGATGTATTCAATTTATTGTACTTGGGGTAGTTCAAATAACACATCTTTGTCAAATAATACACGAGAATACCATGAAGTTTATGTACCTAGACTTATCCTTAAAGGATGCTTTCAAATCAACTGGTGCCGGAAAGTTAAACAGATTGGTAAATTACGTCTATTTTAAAAATCTTAATCTTTCCAGTACTTATCAGCTGCTGTATGCTCTGGGGGAAGTTGTGTAGTTCTTTCCAGTCTGACCACAGTGCTCTCTGCTGCCACCTCTGTCCGTGTTAGGAACTGTCTAGAGCAGGAGCAAATTACTATAGTATACCTCTCCTGTTCTGGACAGTTCCTGACACGGACAGAGATGGCAGCACAGTAGCGTTGCTATGGGGGGTGGGCCACACCGGGTGACACCCCCCAAGTGGGGTGACACCATCAAGCGGGAAGTAATCCCGCTTGATGGTGTCACTTAGCAATGCAAGCAAGTGTACTGCCTCTGGGAATGCTGAGAAGACTATAGAGAAGACATCACCTGTAATCACTGATATAATTGTGTATTCTCCTCACTATAGAGAAGATGTCACATGTAATCACTGATATTGTGTGTTCTCCTCACTATAGAGAAGACATCACCTGTAATCACTGATATAATTGTGTATTCTCCTCACTATAGAGAAGACGTCACATGTAATCACTGATATCATTGTGTGTTCTCCTCACTATAGAGAAGACATCACCTGTAATCACTGATATAATTGTGTATTCTCCTCACTATAGAGAAGACGTCACCTGCAATCACTGATATCATTGTCATTGTGTGTTCTCCTCACTATAGAGAAGATATCCCTTGTAGTCACTGATATCATTGTGTATTCTCCTCACTATAATGAAGACATCACCTGTAGTCACTGATATCATTGTGTATTCTCCTCACTATAGAGAAGACGTCACCTGTAGTCACTGATATCATTGTGTGTTCTCCTCACTATAGAGAAGATGTCACCTGTAATCACTGATATCATTGTGTATTCTCCTCACTATAAAGAAGACGTCACCTGTAGTCACTGATATCATTGTGTATTCTCCTTACTATAGAGAAGACGTCACCTGTAATCACTGATATTGTGTATTCTCCTCACTCTAGAGAAGTCACCTGTAGTCACTGATATCATTGTGTATTCTCCTTACTATAGAGAAGACGTCACCTGTATTCACTGATATCATTGTGTATTCTCCTCACTATAGAGAAGACGTCACCTGTAATCACTAATATCATTGTGTATTCTCCTCACTATAGAGAAGACGTCACCTGTAGTCACTGATATCATTCTGTATTCTCCTCACTATGTCCCATCAGAGCTGTAGTCACTTGTAAGTTCTGCAGTTATGATGGATGAAGCAACAACTCCCAGCATAACCTCACCACTGCTTAGGCCATACTGGGAGCTTTAGTTTTAAGTGGTTAAAACATCCCTATCACTGTCCCATTGTGCGGCAATTGGTATATTTGATTATTGTACTGGAAATAATTTTCCGCGTCTGTCACAACAGGCTAGAAAAAGCAACGCCACTGTGGCAGCACTGTGGTCAAACAGAAAAGAACTACACAACTTCCTCTGTAGTATACAGCAGCTGATAAGTACTGGAAGAATTAATATTTTTTTATATAGAAGTGATTTGCAAATCACTACAGAGTACCCCTTTAAGTAGGAACCATTCCCCTAGATCAAGACATTACACCTCCACAGAGCTCTCAGTAGTCATCATAAATGTTAAAATAAGAATGAGTCTGGGCCCAGATGGGTTTGCACCAAGACTTTAGAAGTTGTGTTGGGATTTACTTTCTACCCCCTGCCAACTCTTCTTGTCAGTCATTACAAGCACACATTACAGTATTGCTCAAACAAGGCAAAGACCCATCTGGTTGCAGCAATTTTCACCCAGTATACAATGTGTTAACCAATGTTGAAGTGAAATTACACAGCTGCAATGTTACATACAATAATATACGAGGATTTTGTCCTAGACTGTGGTGATCTGGGGCAAAATCATAAAGCCCTCCCCCCTGTCCCTGACTTCAAGAGCCTGCCAAGTCCAGGATTCCCATGTGCTTTCTTACTATGGACTTGGAGAACACATTTTGTTAAGTTCACTAGGGGGGTTCCTGATGGTGCCTTTTAAAAAAAGAGTTGGGAGTGTGCATGAGGCAGAAAGCACTATACTATCACCCAAATGCTCTGGTTTGGGTCAATAGCCTTCTATTAACTTGCTTATACCCTGGTAATTGAATTACTAGCCAACTCAGACAGTGACACACAGAAGAAAGGGAGCCCCATAGCAAATGTTGAAACGACCTCCTATTATGGGGTCTGATTTTTCTCCTCAGGACAAAAAGATCAAAACCTGTGTGGATCACTTCTTTTATTTTTAAAAAGGCCTCTGAAAAATAAAAGAAATAATGTGACTGGCTGCTATGGGCAACTGGTAAATTTTTCCTATACACAGGTTCAATGACTCCCCCCCCCCCCGGTGTTTATTTACCATTGCTTTCCATGACCCATTGGTCAATATTCCCCTCCACTAATTTGCTGACAATGCAGTTCCCTGGAGAGAGGAGCTCTACACAGTTTCTTACCAAATGAAAAAGAAATGGGACCAACCAGAAGAGGGTCCCCCCTTTCCAAGGGCCCTAAAGCATTCGCATGGTCTGCCACTACATACAGTGCCTTTCAAAAGTATTCGCCCTCCCCCCCCCCCCCTTGGCTTTTTTCGTATTTTGGTACATTACAGCCCTAAGTTCAATGTTTTGTTAATCTGAATTTTATGTTATGGATAAGAACACAACAGTCTAAATTGGTGAAGTGAAATGAGAAAAATATATAAATAAAACTATTGTTTAGAAATAGAAAACAGAAAATTGGCATGTGAGTATGTATTCACCCTTTGTTAGGAAGTCCATAAAAAGCTCTGGAGCAACCAGTTACCATCAGAAGTCACATAATTAGTGAAATGATGTCCACTTGTGGGCAATCTAAGTGTTACATGGTCTGTCATTACATATACGCACCTTTTTTGAAAGTCCCCAGAGGCTGCAACACCTAAGCAAGAGGCATCAGCAACCAAACACTGTCATGAAGACCAAGGAACTCTCCAAACAAAAAATGCATAGTAGGCTTTATGTCTGCCCCCCCCCCCCTCTGCAGCGCTATATATCTTGCCCCCCACAGTGCTCTTTGACCCTTGCTACTCTCAAAGTTCATTTTTCAATCTCTCGCTGAGAGCCCTGATCGGCCATTCAGGGCTCCCCACGAGGGATTCAAAAAGGAAAGTTAAAACACACTGATACATCGCAGGGTTGCGGAGCATGCCGCCCGCTCCCCTGCTTAATAACTTATGATGGCATCGGGTCTCAGAAGTGAAACTCGGTGCGGTCAATCCCTCAGCCCCTGTACTACAACCCCCATCATGGAACAGACTCTGTTCCATGATAGGGGTTGTAGTACAAACACCAATCTAGCCTCCCCAGCTGTCTGCAGACTCCCGCAACCGGGGAATTACTACTCCCATCATGGAAACAAGTCTGTTCCATGATGGGACTAGTAGTCCTCCCTCAGCACTGCAGGAGTCTGCTGATGTCACCTCTTCTGAGTATGCTCAGAAGTAATAACGGATATAATAAACTGTGTGCAAACGGATGACATAAAGGCTCATCCGTCAGCCATAGACTTCAATGTTAAAAATAACGGCTGTTAATTTACCCGTTTCTTGTGACGGAAGAAAAATTAGTCCATGTGCCGTTATTTCTTTCGTCACAACTAACGGCCGTTATTCATGACGGACTATAACGGGTCATAAAGGATAATCAAAAAATCCCATAGACTTTAATGGGATTGTTTAACGGCCGTTTACCAGGGCTTTTCTAACGGACGTTTGTAACGGATGAATTTTTATAGTGTGAAAGCAGCCTTAGTTGGAGTTGCAACTGGAATCTCTGGGATAAATGGTTATAAATGTATCTTTTGTAATGTATGTTTCAGACAAACTCTGAAAGACAACTCCATCAACTACCTCTCCCAACAAAGGAAACTGGGAATTGATTTATTTTGGAAAAACAATAGGTGATGTCTGATGGTGTCCTGTATCAGAGCAACTATTTGCAATTGTGTACCTGGTTTCCTTTACCACCACCCCCTAATAAGCTATCGCTGGAGATGGCCTAGGAGTCGACTCTTGTCTGGAAGCATGGGGCACTTTGGCTGCCCCTGAATTGGACTGGAGAAATCAAGCCTGTCAACACTATTGTCTGGTCTATTAAAAACTTAGGGAGTGAAAAGGAAGGGAAAGAAAGCACATTGCAAATCAGCCCTAAATAGGTAATCCACAATTCTCAGTGAATATGCAATGTTCATCCCTCTTAACCCCTTGGGGAAGAAGCCCATTATGACCTTAAGGACCAGAGCATTTTTTGCTAATCTGACAACTGTCCCTATAAGCATTAATAACTCTGGGATGCTTTTACTTATGAATTTGATTCAGAGACCGTTTTTTCATGAAATATTCTACTTTATGTTAGTGGTAAATTTTCGTCGATACTTGCATCATTTCTTGTTGAAAAATTCAAAAATTTCTAACTTTGAAGCTCTCTGCTTGTAAGGAAAGTGGACATACCATATAAATTATATATTGATTCACATATACAATATGTCTACTTTATGTTGGCATCATAAAGTTGACAGGTTTTAACTTTTTGAAGACATTTGAGGGCTTCAAAATATAGCAGCAATTTTCAAAATTTTTCACGTAAATTTCAAAATCTGAATTTTTCAGCGACCATTTCAGTTTTGAAGTGAATTTGAGGGTCTTTATGTTAGAAATACCCCATAATGGATCCCATTAAGAAAACTGCACCCCTCAAAGTATTCAAAATGACATTCAGAAAGTTTGTTAACCCTTTAGGTGTTTCACAGGAATAGCAGCAAAATGGAGGCGAAAATTCTAAATCTTCATTTTTAACACTAACATGTTCTTGTAGACCCATATTTTGAAATTTTACAAGGGGTAAAGGGAGGAAAAAGCCCCCCAAAATTTGTTACCCAATTTCTCTTGAGTAAGGAGATACCTCATATGTGAACGTAAAGTACTTTGTGGGTGCACTAGAAGGCTCAGAAGGGAAGGAGCGACAATGGGTTTTTGGAAAGCAAATTTTGCTGAAATGGTTTTTGGGGGCATGTCTCATTTAGGAAGCCTCCATGATGCCAGAACACCAAAAACACCCCACATGGCAAACTATTTGGGAAACTACACCCCTCAAGGAACGTAACAAGGGGTACAGTGAGCCTTAACACCCCACAGGTGATTGACAAATTTTAAATAAATTTGGACTTGAAAATTAAAATTTTTATTTTCTTCCCCACTAAAATGCTGGTGTTACCCCAAATTTTTCATTTTTACAAGGGGTAATAGGTGAAAATGTCCACAAAATTTCTGACCCAATTTCTCTCGAGTATGGAAATATGTCATATGTGAATGTAAAGTGCTCTGTGGGTGCACTACAATGCTCAGAAGGGAAGGAGCAACAATGAGATTTTGGAGGGAGTATTTGGTTGGAATAGAAATCGGGGGACATGTGTGTTTACAAAGCCCCTATGGTGCCAGAACAGTGGACCCCACATACACACACACATTTCGCAAACTACACCTCTCAAGTGATTTGCACAGGGGTGCCTGCTGGTTACAGAGGTTCTGACATAAAAGCAAAAAACATTTTGGAAACTACACCCCTCACGGAACGTAACAAGGGGTTTTGGAAACTACACCCCTCACGGAACGTAACAAGGGGTATTGTGAGCTTTTACACCCCACTGGCGTTTGACCGATTTTTGGAACAGTGGGCTGTGCAAATGAAAAATTACATTTTTCATTTCACGGACCACTGTTCCAAAAATCTGTCAGTCACCTGTGGGGCGTAAATGCTCACAATACCCCTTGTTACGTTCCGTGAGGGGTGTAGTTTTTCAAAATGTATATATTTTTTTTTTTTTGCATTTTTGTCAGAACCTCTGTAACCAAAAGCCACCCCTGTGCAAGTCACCAGTTTAGGCCTCAAATGTACATAGTGCGCTCTCACTCCTGAGCCTTGTTGTGCGCCCGCAGAGCATTTTACGTCAACATATGGGGTATTTCCGTACCCAGGAGAAAATTGCTTTACAAATTTTGGGGGGCTTTTTCCTTTTACCTCTTATGAAAATGAAAAGTATGGGGCAACACCAACATGTTAGTGTAAAAATAAAAAATGTTTACACTAACATGCTGGAGTAAACATGCTGGAGTAAATTGGGGGGCTTTTCATAAGGAGAAAAAAAAACAAATTCCTCCCGAGCACAGAAATACCCCAGATGTGGCACGAAACTGTTGCCTTGAAATACGATAGGGCTCAGGAGTGAGAGAGCACCATTCGCTTTTGAAGCCTAGATTAAAGATTTGCATATGGACCTCCGCCACCAAAAAATACCATACGGCAGTGTTTTCTAAACAGGGTGCCTCCGGCTGTTTCAAAACGGTCAACATGCCTGGACAGTCAATTGCTGTCTGGCATGATGGGAGTTGTCGTTTTGCAACAGCTGGAGGCTACATTTAGGAAACAGTGCCGTATGAGATGTTTTTCAATATTACTGGGGAGGGGGGTTGGGGGTAACTGTGTTGGGATATATGTATATGTAGTGTTTTACTCTTTATTTTATGTTAATGTATTGTAGTGTAGTGTTTTTAGGGTACACTCCCATGGGCAGGGGTTCACAGCGATTTCCCTGCTGGGAGTTTGAGCTGCAGCAGAAACTCACTGTAAACCCCTGTACATTCACATTGGGGGAGCAAACCTCCAGCTGTTGCAAAACTACAACTCCCAGCATGCACTGACAGACCATATATGCTGGGAGTTGTAGTTTTACAACAGCTGGAGACACACTGATGGGGAAACACTGAGTTAAGGTCTGTTACCTAACTCAATGTTTCCGCACCAGTGTACCTCCAGGTGTTGCAAAACTAGGTGTTACTCTCAGCATGAATGGTCTGTAGTTTTGCAACAGCTGGAGGCACAAGGATTGGGAAACACTGAGTTAGGTAACAGACCCTAACTCAGTGTTTCCCCATCAGTGTGTCTTCAGCTGTTGCAAAACTACAACTCCCAACATGCACTGACAACTGAAGGGCATGCTGGGAGTTGCAGTTATGCAACAGCTGGAGGGGCACAGTTTGGAGACCACTGTATAGTGGAAGCACTGCACCATTAACGCTTCACCTTTGGCACTCAACCTTGATATCCCAGCCTTCTGGTTAGGATCAGGGAAATTTTTATAGATCCGGCCGAATGACAGGGCAGTATATCTGCACTCATCCACTTATTTATTTTTTTGTTTGTCACTGTGCCACTTTTATGTGTCTGTTTTTGTATACAGGATTGTCAGGATGCGGTAGCCCTTCTGGGTGTCCCTCCTGGCGGTCTAGTGGAGATGTGTGTGGCCATTTGGTACTTCACCTCCCTGCAACCCCTGGGCATCTTGGCTTCGGTCGAGATGCCATCAGTATACGGCTCCTCGGCTGATACCTTGGTTAACGCCTAGACTGAAGCCAGGAGCATTTGTGGCCCCTTAGTAGCTTTGGCAAAAAGGGGCATCGAACCTGGATCCTTGCAGGTGCCTTTTGGCCCGGAGGGTAAAGGGTAGGTTTGTTGGGGGGCCTCTCTCCTGTTGGAAAAGGGCTTAGCGATAGACCGCATCCTTTGTACACGTTTTTTTGGGGTGACACGTTTGCACTTTTTCTTGCACTTTGGGTGATAGAGAGCACTCGCCTCGGCTCTTAAGAAAAAAAGAACTACCTTCGAGAAGCCATGCTGTATAACAGCAGCTGCAGCCCACGCAATCTCCTTGGTTTACAGCTTGCTGCTTTCAGGAGAGACAGAGGACATTAAGCCTAAATTTGTAAGCACAAGGGAAAGAGAGATGGGCTGCAGTATTTCTTGGGAGATGTGGAATAATTCCTTTGTTCTGCCTTATAACCTGTCAGTCTCCTGAACATTGCAAAAACTTTACTATAAAATACTGTCTCAATGGTACAGAACCCATATGCATATGTGAGTAACTACGCCATTATACGCTGTGATCATTCCTTCTGTGGTTATGTGCTGGTACATGTGCAGGTCTTTGTCAGAGAATTAGCAAACACCTTTTTAGATCATAAATTTATCTAATTGGGCACGGAAAACTATTATTTCTTGATGAATGGTAATAGTACAGACATCAATCTGGCAGCTGCAAGTACTCGCCAACTACATGGGTAAAGGGCTTATAACAGGAAAGACTGTTTGAACCACTAAGGAATGATTGTTGTTGTTAAAGGCCACTCCATAGGATCTGATGAACATCAGGACATGCTCATAGCCAGCAGCAAGGATCCTAGTTCCTGCCAGGCATGAAGCATTACTAGGGCAAAAGCCGTGAAGTGGTCCCTCAACATATGATGGTAATCCGTTCCAAACGGACCATCGTTTGTTGAAACCATCGTATGTTGAGGGATCAGTGCAATGTAAAGTATAGGACAGTGGTCTACAACCTGCGGACCTCTAGATGTTGCAAAACTACAACACCCAGCATGGCTGGGAGTTGTAGTTTTGCAACATCTGGAGGTCCGCAGGTTGAAGACCACTGGTAGAGTAAGTTGTACTCACCTGTCCCCGCCGCTCCAGACCGTCACCGCTCGTCACCACTGCCCTGGATGTCGCCTTCCATCGCTGTCGCCCTTGTCCCAGGGGTGTCCCCGACATCCTCGCTCTCCGTCGCCGCCATCACGTCGCTACGCACGCCGCTCCTATTGGATGACGGGACGGCGCGCGCAGCGACGTGATGACGACGATGGAGAGCGACAATGATGGAGGTGATCCCGAAGAGGGCGCGCCGGAGCCCCCAGGACAGGTAAGTGATCGTCAGCGGACCACACGGGGCACCGTAACCGGCTATCCGGTGGCAACTGAAGCAGTCTGCGCTGCCGGATAGCCGTTTATGCGATGGCCCCGACATACAAAAGCATCGTATGTTGATGCTGCCTTCAACATGCGATGGCCTCCGAGAGTGATCGTATGCTGAAATGATCGTATGTCGGGGGGGTCACTGTACTAGCTTTATTGTCTTGTATGAATGTAAATGTCGTTATGACCAACAACTTTGGAGACACTGATAACATAACTAAATCATAGATCTTTATTCACACTGGCCTGGGCAGCATATACACCGCCAGGCTTCCCTATCACATTGATCTATCATTCTCTCTGAATGAAGGAGCTGTCTCAGAGTAATCATCGATGTACCTATAGCTGGGAACGGGGCTTCGATTTACCAGGGCAGTCCAGATCTGTCATTCATGGTTGGGAACTGCCCTGATGACTCTAAGCCGCATTCTAGGCCAAAGATAGAACTATGATTACTCTGAAATGACACCTCCATTTAGAGTTTATTCCTGCTATCAAGCCGTGTCAAAATAATTGTGATGCTTCTCTCTCACCTGGTTTTCTTCTTGCCCCTCCATGCTGTACTGGGGACCTGCAGCTTGGACGTCGCTGACTTTTTCACCCAGGAGGAAGCCCAGGCGGGTCATGAGGGTGTTGGCAGCCTCATCAACAGATGGAGGAGGGCCCAAGACAGACTCCTCTTCCCCTAGAAACAAGAACATACACACCATTCATTAGTCTGGAGCAATGCAGGAACACTGGCGACAATTTTTTACAATGGAGTGTTCAGTACATGTGTGTGTATTCTAATAGCCATGACTTTTCGCTTTAATATTATTATGTTCAAAGGTCTTTGGGAAAGTTACAGTATAATGCCACCGAAAATGAGATTTATGTAGATTTTATTTTTGAAGGCATCCAGTGTCATGGTGAAAATGGTTTTATAGTAAAAGGAAAAACATCACTATTTGGTCAATAACAGCAACATTAATTGACTAATCGGAATCTGATACAAATATATTCTCAAGGCTGAAAAATTGTGATGTGTGTGTAATGGAAGCCTTCACTTTAACACAGACACATTTATCAGGAGGATCCACTACAAATCTTAAGGTAGCCATACACCCTTTTTTCGGCTGACAGATATTCCTCCTCACCCCCCTGATACATGCTCTGTGAAATCAAAGGATCGGGTATGTTGAAATTCTAAATACCAGACCCTTCTTTCCCTTACCATCAGCAATTGAGGTAGAGACATGTCACCCTATACACATTAGATGAGCAGTGGGTTAGATCAACTTTCATCTCATGTGTATGGCCACCTTTATTTTGTTATTGGGAGTGAGAAACTGGACACCTAGCAAAGTAGAATCAGGTGATCACAACAAGAATTCATGCACATGGCAGTGCAATGTACACACAGTAGTGCCATCTAGGCATACACAGTATATGTGTATATATATATATATATATATATATACACACACACAGTCATACCTCGACCTACGATGGCCCCGACATGCTATCATTTCAGAGGCAATGGCAGTGGTATGTTGAGGGCTGCTGTCCCCGATGTTCCAGACCATCCTCTTCATGCTCCGCTGCATGGGCGTCACTCTCCTTCGTCGTCATCATGTCGCCACGCACACTGTCCCGTCATCCAATAGGAGCGACGTAATGACTGTGATGGAGAGCGACGATCCAGGGCAGCGGGGACACCCAAGTGACGTGATGATGGCGATGGAGAGCGACAATCCAGTGCAGCGGTGACGGTCTGGAGCGGCGGGGACACGTGAGTATAACTTTCTATATTATTATTGCAAGGATCCCTCAACATACGATGGATTCAAGTAATGATGATTCATTTGGAACAAATCCCCATCGTATGTTGAGGGATCACTGCATACAATCATGGCCGTAAATGTTGGCACCCCTGACATTTTTCAAGAAAATGAAGCATTTCTCATAGAAAAGGATTGCAGCAGCACATGTTTTGCTATACACATGTTTATTCCCTTTGTGTGTATTGGAACTAAACCAAAAAAAGAGAGGATAAAAGCAAATTGGACATAATGTCACACCAAACTCCAAAAATGGTCTGGACAAAATTGTTAGCACACTTAAATGGGCACTCTCATTAAAACTAATTTTTGCTATGGAGTGCTGAGAGGTCCAACCAACAGCATATGGCAGTTTAGTGTGAGAGGAGCAATGATTGGATGAGGCTGGACACAACCTCAGCACTCCAGGCTGCACTTTCTGTGTTTGGACCTCGGTCCTAAGTCTGTGTATAAGATGATCTCTCTTCTTGGAAGGGCGCCTTTTCCCAACAGCAATTTTAAGATCTCTCCACAGGTGTTCAATGGGATTTAGATCTGGACTCATTGCTGCCACTTCAGAACTCTCCAGCACTTTGTTGCCATCCATTTCTGGGTGCTTTTTGACGTATGTTTGGGTTCATTGTCCTTTTGGAGGACCCAACATCTCAGATGCAAACCCAGCTTTCTGACACTGGGCTGTACAGTGCGACACAAAATCCGTTGGTAATCCTCAGATTTCATGATGCCTTGTACACATTCAAGGCACCCAGTGCCAGAGGCAGCAAAACAACCCCAAAACATCATTGAATCTCCACCATATTTCACTTTAGCTACTATATTCTTTTCTTTGTAGGCCTCATTCCGTTTTCAGTAAATTATGTTAATGATGTGCTTTACCAAAAAGCTCTATCTTGGTCTCATCTGCCCACAAGACGTTTTCCCAGAAGGATTTTGGCTTACTCAAGTTCATTTTGGCAAAATGTAGTCTTGCTTTTTTATGTCTCTGTGTCAGCAGTGGGGTCCTCCTGGGTCTCCTGCCATAGCAGATTCATTTCAATTTAAATGTTGATGGATAGTTCGCGCTGACACTAATGCTCCCTGAGCCTGCAGGACAGCTTGAATATCTTTGGAACTTGTTTGGGGCTGCTTATCCACCATCCGGACTATCCTGCGTTGACACCTTTCATCAAGTTTTCTCTTCCGCCCACGCCCAGGGAGATTAGCTAGAGTGCCATGGGTTACAAACTTCTTGATAATGTTGCGCACTGTGGACAAAGGCAAACCTAGATCTCTGGAGATGGACTTGTAACCTTGAGATTGTTGATATTTTTCCACAATTGTGGTTCTCAAGTCCTCAGACAGTTCTCTTCTCCTCTTTCTGTTGTCCATGCTTAGTGTGGCACACACAGACACATAATGCAAAGACTAAGTGAACTCCTCTCCTTTTTATCTGCTTTCAGGTGTGATTTTTTTTTATATTGCCCACACCTGCTACTTGTCCCAGGTGAGTTTAAAGGAGCATCACATGCTTGAAACAATCTTATTTTTCCACAATTTTGAAAGGGTGTTAATCATTTTGTCCAGTCATTTTTGGAGTTTGGTGTGACATTATGTCCAATTTGTTTTTTTTCCCTCCCTTTTTTTTGTTTAGTTCCAACACACACAAAGGGAATAAATATGTGTATAGCAAAACATGTGTTACTGTAATCCTTTTCTGTGAGAAATACTTCATTTTGTTGAAAAATTTAAGGGGTGCCAACATTTACAGCCATGACTGTGTGTATGTATGTGTGTGTGTGTGTGTGTGTGTGTGTGTGTGTGTGTGTGTGTGTATGTGTATGTATGTATATATATATATATATATATATATATTTATATATTATCACCCACAACAAGGTGATGCTTCCATAGGAGATGTCTATGCGTGCACCACTACAGCTCCTTACAATACGGGAGGTCTTATAAAGCTATAATATGGACACGAGCATAACGTTTCAATAAGATAATGGGGCAACAGGTAGCCATAATGTTATCGGGTGTACATCATTGTTGTGCTAGACCAGTGGTCTTCAACCTGCGGACCTCCAGATGTTGCAAAACTACAACTCCCAGCATGCCCGGACAGCCGTTGGCTGTCCGGGCATGCTGGGAGTTGTAGTTTTGCAACATCTGGAGGTCCGCAGGTTGAAGACCACTGTGCTAGACCATAAGATTGACCGTAGGTGTATGTAGAGTTTGTTAGTACATTAAAGCATTACATCACATGTTGTAGTGACCGGTGTGACAAGATCAGCGTGATGATCATTCTGCAGGAGTGATGAGCGAGCCGTCTGCTGCAGGATTGAGTCATCCTGCATTTTAGCTGCAGGTCGGATGACTGATGATCAGTCAGCAAAGCTGGACTCACTCTCTGCTGGTAGTTTATGGAGGTCAGTGACACTGATATCTCTACAGAAATCCCGCTGGTTGCAGCATAGTCTACAGCACGCTGACCGCCAAGATAGAGGTGCCATACACGTATGTCATCCCACAAGCTCATAAACAAATAAAAGAATAGCTAGTGCCTTACAGATCATTCTCCATTATGTTGAAGATACATTTATATAATCCTGTGCGTCAGCTCGTACGAAAATTAACCGCTGGGTGTTGTCATCCCAGCAGTCGCTACCTCATGCAGGACATCCCCCAGAATGCCTCGCTGCTCTCTGCTGCTAGGTTGCCATAGAAACTTTGCATATTTTATGCTGATTCATTTTAGCAAGCTGTTGGTGAAAAGTAAAAAGGTTGGGGTGAGGGAAGAAGGGGGGTGGAACGCGTCCGTTCCAATAATACTTCTCTGAGAATCGAATGCTGGAAAGTACACCTTCTGATCTTATGTCTGTAGGACTATTATGTGACTGTGTTCATGGGCTGCTCCAGCAATACAAACAATGACGTAAATGTATATAAGTGTGGTGGCCCAGTAGGGGAGTTGTTACCCCATACCCTTGCTGCCCTGTCAGGCCGCCTCCCTGCAGTGTCCCATGGGCCCCCCTTACACCTGTCCCCTCATGTACATATGTTTTGCCATTTATTATGCTGTAAGGAAGTGTTATAACTTTAAGAAAAGTTCCCATGTGATCGTCAGTTGTCATGTGAGTTATCATGTGATTGCTACCCAGGAGGTATCCGTGACCAGGTGACTTAAAGGGGTACTCCCGTGAAAATTATTATTATTTTTTTTTAAATCAACTGGTGCCAGAAAGTTAACTAGATTTGTAAATTACTTCTATTAAAAAATCTTAATCCTTCCAATTAGAGATGAGAGAACGTACAGTAAATTGGATTCGTCACGAACTTCTCAGCTCGGCAGTTGATGACTTGTCCTGCGTAAATTAGTTCAGCCTTCAGGTGCTCCGGTGGGCTGGAAAAGGTGGATACAGTCCTAGGAAAGAGTCTCCAAGGACTGTATCCACCTTTTCCAGCCCACCGGAGCACCGGAAAGCTGAACTAATTTATGCAGGAAAAGTCATCAACTGCCGAGCGGAGAAGTTCGTGACGAATCGAATTTACTGTAAGTTCGCTCATCTCTACTTCCAATACATTTTATGGGCTGTATACTAGAGAGGAATCGCTTTTCTTTTTGGATTTCTCTGATGTCACGACCACAGTGCTCTCTTCTGACCTCTGCTGTCCATTTTAGGAACTGTCCAGAGCAGCATATGTTTGCTATGGGGATTTTCTCCTGCTCTAGACAGTTCCAAAAATAAACAGCAAAGTTCAGCAGAGAGCACTGTGGTTGTGACATGAGAGAAATACAAAAAGAAAAGCATTTCTTCTGTAATATATAGCCCCTAAAAAGTACTGGAAGGATTAAGATTTTTTAATAGAAGAAATTTACCAATCACTTTCTGGCACCAGTTGATTTAAAAAAAAAAAAAAAAAAAAAAGTTTTCCACAGGAGTACCCCTTTAAGGGTGACCAATGGGATCCCACCAGAGTCTCCCCCATATAAGCCCTGGGTGGAGCCTCTGCTCTCTCTCTCTTTGAGCTCTGCTCTTTCTGCTAAGCTGAGGTCCAGTCTAGGAGTGTGTCTGGAGTCATAGGAGGCCTCAGGTCCAGTCTGCAGCCACAAGCTACAAGTAAGCTACAGTCACAGCATTGTCAGTCACAAGTCAGTGAAGTCACAGTCATCTGTCAAGTCAGCACGGCCTGCACTAAATTGTCCAAAACCACTGCCAGTTCCGGCAAGCCCTTAAGGTCTCTGAAGTCACTGGTCACCTCTGTGGGCCCGGCTACACTGTACAGACTGTACCATCTGTCACTCAGTAAAGCTACGTTGTCCGTAACTTGACGTCAGAGTCATTATTGCCCCCGTGCCCAGCCCAGGATCCAGCGGTATACCTTCGGGTGGTATTGAGGATAAACCACTCCCTGGCATCACGAATACAAGGGGTTAATGCCATCTGCCCCCTAGGGTAATAACATCTGCCCTGCATCACACCCCATACCACAACAGTATATACATTCCGTACATACAGAGGTGGATAAAGCGAGCTTCTAGTCCAGGAATTGGACGGCGCTGACCGGGACAAGGACACCAAACCGGTAGCATACCTTCCAAGAGGGATTTATTTTGTAAATGCAACGCGTTTCACCACGCATGCGTGGCTTCCTCAGGCAGGATGCCTGAGGAAGCCACGCATGCGTGGTGAAATGCGTTGCATTTACAAAATAAATCCCTCTTGGAAGGTATACTACCGGTTTGGTGTCCTTGTCCCGGTCAGCGCCGTCCAATTCCTGGACTAGAAGCTCGCTTTATCCACGACTGTTTATACCAGGAAGGCTGCAGACCTTGACTTATCCACGCGATCTCCGTTGTTGTGTATGGGCTACACAACTATGTCGGGTGAGCAGTGATTTCTCCCCCTATCCCTTCTACCATTGAAGTGAACTTACTCCACTAGGAGCGCCTCCGCCTTTCTCTTTTTGTACATACAGAGGATCCTGCCAACACACATGACGCTATGGCAATACAGCAAGCATCTGAAGTATTTCTGCTTTTGATTTTTATGCAGTTTCAAGACACTGATCGTAAGTCACACCATCAAATAAATAGAATATTTTATAGCCTTTGCTTTCTTGCCCTTTCGAGGCGAATAAAAGTTATAAAGAGAGGAACGTGATGTTCTCTTGCCTGCTGTCCCACCTCTGACCCCAATATTAATCTGCCTGCTCTCTTGTGGCATCATTACTCTTCATGGTGGAAAAGTGTCTGATATGTAGTCTGGAGAGCGTGCTCCGAATATACAGGGAGTAAAAGGAAAGATGATATGATGGGGGGGGGGGGAAGGGTCGGAGGTTACTATAAGTAATCTGCTGGACACATACAGCAACATTCATTTATTTCCTACAGCAAAATATTAATACTTAAGTATAATGTTATCACTGGACCATGACGGTTTTCCTAGATTCATTTTTATACATTTAACTTTATTCGGAGTAAAGAGGAGTAAGTATTATTAACTGTAAGAACACCACCAACTGCGCAATTCTTACTGTTCAGAATACTGGAAAGAATGTGAACAGAGACTAAATCACTAGTCAGGTCTAAAACTGCCTCATGTGGTCCAAACCATGCCTGTATGTGGTAGCCAATGGCCACACAATGTTGTCACAACATTACACCGCCATTGGCCACAGTGTGCAGCATGGTTTTGTCTGTATGTAGCTGTTAGAACTTAATGTATACCCCAACAACACAGTATTCTCCCTTCAACTAGGGAGAGAGTTATCAGGGTGTGTAGGCATGGAGCCAGAAATGGACCGCCTGGGAGCAAGGCAAGTACCACCATTTTAAATCCTGAGATAACTCCTGGTATCAGGCATGTCATTGATATTATGCTACCGTATATACTCGAGTATAAGCCGAGTCTTTCAGCACGATTTTTCATGCTTAAAACACCCCCCTCGGCTTATACTCGTGTGAACTCTCCACCTGTCAATCCCTTCTCAGTGGTCTTCAACCTGCGGACCTCCAGATGTTGCAAAACTACAACTCCCAGCATGCCCGGACAGCCATCGGCTGGGAGATGTAGTTTTGAAACATCTGGAGGTCCGCAGGTTGAAGACCACTGCGGCCTACGTCATCATCCAGACCCCCCTTTAGTTTTCTACTCACCTCCCCTCGGTGGGAAGGAAGGGTGAGCTGGTCTGGGCCATCTATGCTGCAGGGACCGTCCGGTGGGGAGGGTTAGTCGTTCTGGGCTGTCCATGTTCACCGGGAGGCCCTCTTCTCCGCTCCGGGCCGGCCCTGGACTAGTGACGTTGACATGATGACGACGTCCTCGTCAAGGCAACGTTACTAGGCCGGGGCCGGTCCAGAGCGGAGAAGAGGGCCTCCCGCTGAAAATGGACAGCCCGGAACGACTAACCCTCCCCACCGGACGGTCCCTGGAGCATAGATGGCCCGGACCAGCTCACCCTTCCTTCCCACCGAGGGGAGGTGAGTAGAAAACTAAAGGGGGGTCTGGATGATGACGAAGGCCGCAGTGGTCTTCAACCTGCGGACCTCCAGATGTTTAAAAACTACAACTCCCAGCATGCCCGGACAGCCGATGGCTGTCTGGGCATGCTGGGAGTTGTAGTTTAGAAACATCTGGAGGTCCGCAGGTTGAAGACCACTGAAAGGGATTGACAGGCGGTGATGATGAAGGGGGGGGGGGATGATGACAAGGGAGATGATGACAGGGTCATAATGACGGGGTGATGATGACGGGGGTGAAAATTACAGGGTGATGATGACAGGGGTGATAATGACAGGGTGATGATGAAGGGGGGGGATGATGACGAGGGTGATGATGAAGGGGGGGATGATGACAAGGGTGGTGATGAAGGGGGGGGATGATGACGAGGGTGTTGATGAAGGGGGGGATGATGACGAGGGTGATGATGAAGGGGGGGATGATGACAGGCGGTGATGATGAAGGGGGGGGATGATGACGAGGGTGATAATGACAGGGTGATGATGACGGGGGTGTAAATGACGGGGGTCTGGATGATGACAGGGTGGATGATGTATTTCCCACCCTAGGCTTATAGTCGAGTCAATAACTTTTCCTGGGTTTTTGGGGTGAAATTAGGGGCCTCGGCTTATATTCGGGTCGGCTTATACTCAAGTATATACAGTATACTTTTGCCTATTATACTGAAAATAGTTGCACAATTCTAGAAGAATATGTAGCAATCTGCATATGGGATCTTACTTACCCAACAAGTATGCATCGGCGTCCAGTTTCTGGGACGAGCCAAGGGTTGGGGATCCCAATTCGGATTCAGGAATTCTGGGGCTCTCCACAAACTTTGCTTTTCTCAGTGGGGCTGTGAGTGCGGATGCAAAGAATGAAGGGTGCAGATAAGAAAGGTAGGGGTGGGGATAGGAGATAGAACAGATTTGTGGAGCAGAAGAGGAGTTATAGGAGAAGAAGAGGCAGAGAGGAAAAGAAAGATAACAGAGAGGGGAAGAGAAAAGAAAATGATGTGAGTTATTAGAATAGTCGGCAGATGGAAATCGTTACAGCATGCAAGCAGTGTCCAACCAAGATCAAGTTACCCCTAATTTTTCCCTTCTCTTTTGTACTGGAAAAAAAACATTGCCTGCCCTTCATTTTTTTCTGGGGTACATAACACAAAGAGGAAAGATAAGCCCCCCGCCCCCCATCCTCGTCTCTCTGATGCAGGAACGCCAATGTTTAATTGTACAGACGCATCAAGAGAAATTTAATTAGGATGGTTCAAAGAAAATAGACAGTAAAATCTGTCATGAGTAGGACTGCGGTGTCACTTCATCCCTCTGGAGACAAAGCCTGATCTAAACACATAGGTACACACAGCAAATTAACATTTTCCTTCTGGAGATGTTTTCGCATAAATTTAAATAAGATACAGGGAGAACCAAGTGCAAAAATTTTAGATTCCCAAATTGCTAAACGACCGGAGCAGCAGAACAACCCTGGATCATACGGACAAAGTTATAATATTGCAACAATCCAAAGATCTAGATCGTGGTTCCCCAACCTGTGGTTCTCCAGGTATTGCTAAACTACAACTCCCACCATGCATTGACAGCCTTCAGCTTTCTGAGCATAGTGGGAGTTGTAGTTTTGCTACAAGAGACAACGGTGGGGGAACAATGATCTACTTATGAAAAACTCACACACTGTGCCAAACCACAACATGCTGCAAGGAGACTGTAGTGCAGTGCCGTAGAGTATTGATTATTTATTTGCGGTAGCATATACAGCGCCAACATATTCTGTGGCACTGCCCAAACATTATAGAGGAGAGAATGGCAGCACAATCAAATCCAAACATTGCGGTAGTACATGCAGCACCAGGCTTCAGCACCAACTGCTCCACACGTGCAGCAAATAGAAGAACACATCACTCCAATTTCTTAGTTATGAAAAACACCAGACACAGCGATGTTTCAGCTCTGTAGAAGTATTTTATAAGCTTGAACATGACTCATGTAGAGATGAAATGTTGGTGCATCTGGTGAAATTGCTTTTTCATTACTAAGAAATTGAAGTGTTGCCGTTTTCCTCTATTTACTGTACAGAGACTGTCACCATTCATAATGGCCTCCATCTGCAATGTTTGGCACCAGAACAAGGCACCAGTAGAGGGCTTCTTACATGCAGAGTAGGTTAAGATGGGAATGATATGTGTTGTTTTACAAAATTCTCCTAAACCACTGATGTGGAAATATTGCTGGTCACACAGGGACAGCATTTAACTGTGTTACAGGAAGCTACTGCTACCAATCCGCTCTTTCCAGTAGAGGGAAGCCCTGCCTATGACTGCCAAGTTGCAGGTGTGGCCCCAACGAAGAAAAGACAGTAGCCAGCACTCACCATCCGGGGGTCCTTTATTGCTTGTAGCGGTGCTCATACATACAGACATCAGGCAGGTATGGGGAGGACGGGGGTATCAGGACAGCACTGTTTCGCGCTTCCTTGCGCTTCCACGAGCTGATACCAGCTCGTATGTATGTATAAGCACCGCTTCAAGCAATAAAGGACCCCCGGATGGTGAGTGCTGACTACTGTCTTTTCTTGTTGTGCATTCACCGTATTCTTACCTTTGGAGCATTGTGCACTACCGGAACCAGGGGAGGTGCAAGGAGTCTGTTGACTATTTTGTCCAGGGATACTGCTGGGACTACTAGTGGTGGAGTTGCCGGTGTACGCTTGTCTCATTGAACTCACATTTCTGATATAGATAGCAGTTATTTTTTTCTAGAAATTGGTCCTCCAGTAGCTTTTCCATAGGATCAGCTATGACGCTTTTGTCACGCTATAGGTATGTTCACTCTATGTATTCCCATGGAATGCCGCGAGCGGAATTCCACGCGGTGAACTTTAACATCAGTCTTCCGTCCAGACAATACCGCCGCTGAAATTGTTCCGAGCAAAGAAGGAACATGTTCATTCTTTGCGCGGAAGTCAGCAAGCTCTGCATAGCCGTCAATGATGATGGTGCAGGGCTGTGCGGTCTTACCGCCAAAGAGTTTCGATGGCGGCTGACAGACTGAATTGTAGTTTTGCACCAGCTGGAGGCACCCTGGTTGCAGTGTTATTCAGTCACAGTATGTGTTGTTTTCTGGTATGCCGTTGTTATTCAGTGACGGTATGGGGGTTGTTCTGTTCTTGTATGGCATTGTTATTCAGTCACTGTATGGTGGTATTCTTCTATTCTAATAGGCATTTTGGTTCAGTCACTGTATGGTCGTTTTGTTGAGTTCTGGTAGTGCGGTGTTGTTCAGTCATGGTATGGTGGTATTGTTCTGTTCTGGTATGTTGTTATTGTCACTGCATAGTAGTATTCTTCTGTTCTGTTTTTATTCAGTCACGGTATGGCGGTGTTGTTCAGTCACAGTATAGTATAGGGGTATGGTGGTGTTATTCAGTCACGCTATAGCAGTATTGTTCTGTTCTCGTATGGCAGTGTTATTCAGTCATTTTATGGTGGTATTGTTCACAAACAATTGGGGGAACACAGCCTTAGCCACGCTTACAGATCGGATAAAAAATAAATTTTAATTTTCTGTAAACGGGGGGTATCATATAGAAAATTGCTCTTTTATTCTGGCTAATGAGAAGCCTCAGTCATCTCTCCAGCCTCAGGCCTGCGAAGAAAGGGGATGATGATGGAGGGGAGCAACGGAGATAAACACCAGACATGAGATATGTGCATGTTTACCCAATGCCCAGTCTATTTGTGTACCAAGATAATCCCTGTAGTCTGAAAGCTCAAGCAGGGAAAGAGCATATTATCATTAATATAATAATTATTATTATAATTATTACTAATAATAGCAAATCTTATGTCACAAGTGCAGGGAAAAATCACAGTAACGCAACCGCATCAGATTCTGTATTTAAAGTGTTAAATGCCAACGCGTGCTCCCAGCCATTTATAATAAACTAAAGTGGGTCTCAATAAAAGATAATGTAGCATACTTCATGCATACTGAAATGGAAGAAACCCTGAAGAGAATGAGCCTGCACTGAAACCAACCAGGGTGCCTGTAGGCTGTTTTGTGGGTGTTCATACATGTAAACACAAGCACATTACTGTAACATACACAAGATAGACATAGGCGAGGAGAAGAAGTGGGTGCTGGGGAGAGCAGAAAGAAGTCTGTATATATATATACTGGGACTTATGCCCTGGAAGGCCTGAAACAGATGCCCAATTGTTTTAAAGAGACATAATCTAATCCTTTTCCCTTAGGAGGTGCTACAGAAAAATTTGAAGGAGTATTCTTGCGTCGGAAAATTGTGTTAAAGTTTTATCACTAACTGGACTTTCAGCATGTTTTTGCTTGAAAAACCTCTGACAGGAAGTTGTGTAGTCCTTTAATTTTCAGTGTGGTGTTATCTCAGTAGCTCCTCTCTCAACGCATCTCAGGAGGATTGGTTCGATCTTGACTCCCAGAACAAGCCCTGCCCCCTAGTGATGTCACCACCTGTGACCAACTCCTATAGCCTACATCACCATCTCCCTATCATTATTCACATATATATCTTTATTGGGAGATTTAGGGAAGAGGTGTATATACAGCATGCTGCCTTGTACTGAACAATGCAAAGGAGTAGACAGGAAATGAACGCAGCAGGTGCTGCAGATTTACTGCCTGCAGAGAGATAGTTTCCTGTGTACTGAAATGTTCTGCAACAGCTTTGAGCAGGAAATCAGTAGGAGTGCTCTGAAACAAGAGTAGGCTGGGTGGGAGGGCTGTAATAAAGAGCTAAGGGTAAGCAGTGCATTCTGGTAGTACTAAGCAACTGCTTAACCAGAAAATAGGGGGATGGCGGGGAGGATTACATACCCACAACACAAATGGGACTTCAACAGGTGACTCATATTTAGAAATGTTACACACAATCACAATGTTAAAATTTGCAAAGCTAAACAGGCAATTTACTATTAAAAGCCATCCTTTTTTTTTCCCTTTGTGGTTTTTATCTGTCCCTCAAAACACAATTAAAAAAAAATAAAACGGCATGATGTGACCCCAGACTCAAGCCAATGGGGGATGCAGATCTACACTGGCCCACATGGGATAAACAAGTCTGAAGTAATGTCAATCAGGTGTACCTGGTTAGGCTGTAATTGGTAGGGGTGAAGGTATAGCCACATGCATTGTCTTTTGGGTGGCCCTAAAACCACAGATGACATGTGGGGGGAGGTCTGTAAATTGGCTGTTAATATATGTGTGGTCTTCTGGGTTAAACCACTGTTTAGGCCATGGCCTGAATTAACAGCTACTGGTTCTTCACCTTGTGCCAGCAAACTGGGCCGACCAGTAGGACTTGAGGCAGGACCATGTTGTGAGGCTGGGTCTATATGGGTCTGTATTGCTGCTTTAAGAATGCATGCCATGTAGGAAATCCTCTAAAGAAGACACTTTGCTATAGCTTATGACAGCACAGATATTCGGTTACCCCATACACAAAAGCTTTTAATGGAATCTTCCAACAGGTAATTGACTAATTAAAGTTGTTGTCCCGTCTACACGAAGAGCATTAAGATATTTTTTTATTCCACTTAAAAATGTATAATGCCATTTACCAAACACTTTCAGACCTTTTCTCATCTTCCCTTAGAGTGCTAGAGGAAGAACCCACTGGGAAGGTCATACCGTTTATGAAGAGGAGAAGAGTCCTCTGTAACACTTTAAAACTTGACTGAAGTAGATCGGAATCAACAATCTAAAAATACAGGAGCCTCCTGCTGCCTCTACAAGCACTGTGCTAGAGAGAAAAATTAGCTGTTCTGGTACAAAGTGATCATAACAAAAACATTGTGTGAGTCTCAAGACAAGACGCGTCGGTCAATGGAACCTCAATGCTATGCTCTGTTGGTTTTGTAACTCCCATAGACTTGAATGAAAAGATATACGCAAACGAGTCCCCTACTCTTCACTGATTCTAACCCTGGATGCGGCGGCCACTGTCTGTCTCACTTGTCAGGACAGGGGGCCCTGTTTTGTTGTGGAGGCCATTGTGACAACAAAAAGGACAGTCATACTGGTAAGAGTTATATAAATATCCAATAGTGTTTTATATATGAGAAGGATCTTAGGGGGTTAGGGATTAGCTTTTTTTTCTAAGAAACACTAGTTTGCTTACTTTTTGCATAAAGCGCTGCCTGTAAGACTCCATATACCATATGGACCACCACAATTACGGGAAACTATAGTTTGGTCATGTTTCAAGGTTCTTAGATGGGTTGGACATTTAAACATGGCAATTTTTTGTCTGGGTAATAACAGATGTCCTAATAGAATGGTGGCTTTTATAAGGGAAGAGAGGTACCATCTATAGATTGATGGCAAGAAAATACAAATGGATCAGCATGGCAATAAATTCTATAAAACTATACGCCTACTTCACAGACTAATGTTTGGCATGACATAACTACGAATATGTGTCAACTACTTGTATGTGTCACTGTAAAAACCTATTATGACAATAAATGCAGAGACATTAGAAATGTCACCGAAGATCAGATACAAGATACGCAGGTCAGACCACAAGGGACATAATACATAAACAGCTTGACATGCGCGGCAGTCTATGGAGAGCTTATTATTTCCCAACACAAGTCGCAGATTGTCAGGTTGAAATCATAACCCCATCAAAGTCTCAGCGCACAAGGAGATGGGATGATTCACAAATCAAACAACCTTCATGTAAACTAGGCCAACTTCTCTGAGATCATTATGAGAGATTGGCAAGGGGGTGGAGGGGGGAAACAGAACCACAAATATACTGCCTCTACAAAAGTACCACGGCAACTCATACATTCAGAATAAAGACACTCTTCTTTCAAAATGTAAAGCAAGTGAAATGGACAAACACTACCCAGCAAAAACTCCAAAATGAAGAGTCCACGGGATCTATTAATATAGAAAATAATACAGGACCCTGTAACATAGTACAGCACCCACTGGATCGAAAATAAAGTCAATAATTCATGAGGAATGCTGTAAGAACAAATCAACCAATTTTAACAGGTAGGTTTTTCTACTCAGTCCTAAACATTACACTAGCCCACTTCTATTTACATATCTTCAAACTTTGGCTCCTCAAAAACCCTTTAGAAACATCAATCACTTTGACTATCATGGGCTCCATTGGGTTTCCAGTTGATTGTCCAGACAAAACAGAACTGGGAATCTGTGAAGGAAGGTTCTAAGGGAATGTCTAATGCAGATGTGAACTAAGCCTTATATTGTCAATGTGGATGTCATACTGTTTACAAGTGCATATGTTCATAGTTCAGGGTTTCTATGGCAAGCCACAGATTAAAGGAGTACTCCGGCGCTTAGACATCTTAAAATCAGTCCCCGGAGCGTAACGGGGTGCGGCGTGCAAGATCACAGGGGTCCCCAGCAGCGGGACCCCCGCGATCAGGCATCTTATCCCCTATTCTTTGGAAAGGGGATAAGATGTCCAAGCGCCGGAGTACCCCTTTAAGGCGCCACACGTATCTCCTAAATCACTGATTAGTGGCCACTGCTTTTGTTCTACTTTTACCTGTACCTGTCACCAAACTAAACTTTTAATATATTGTTCCTTAGGTAATTAAAAAACACTTTGCTATTTACTTGCTGTAAAAATTCTTAACCTTTATATGTTTTTAATGTGATTGAAAAAAACTGTCACTAGGTGGCTCTGTTCTGTTCCCTGAACAAGTCAAACAGTTAGTTTGGTCTCTTCTCGGCCTGGCAGGAGACCAAACTCAGGAAGTGTGTGCGGGGCATGGCAAGGCACAGCTCTCGCAGGCTTCAGTGATGTTGAGCCTTCTGGGGAACGCCCCACTTCTGGGAGCTCACACAATGTGAGCAAGGGAAAGGGTATAATACAGAGCTTTATAAAGCACGGAACATTTTTAAGGGCAGGAGGGGTGTTAGGAGTAGTTAGGGCATAAAATGTGAGTTAGTTTAGAAAATATGGTTTGATGACAGGTACTCTTTAACCCCTTAACCCCTTAAGGACGCAGGACGTAAATGTACGTCCTGGTGCGGTGGTACTTAACGCACCAGGACGTACATTTACGTCCTGCGCATAACCGCGGGCATCGGAGCAATGCCCGTGTCATGCGCGGCTGATCCCGGCAGGTGATCGCAGCCAGGGATGCGCCGGCAATGGCCGACGCCCGCGATCTCGCGGGCGTCCGCCATTAACCCCTCAGGTGCCGGGATCAATACAGATCTGCGGCAGTGTGCGATTTCAATGAATGATCGGATCGCCCGCAGCGCTGCTGCGGGGATCCGATCATTCAGAACGCCGCACGGAGGTCCCCTCACCTGCCTCTATCCGGCTCCCGGCGTCTCCTGCTCTGGTCTAAGATCGAGCAGACCAGAGCAGAAGATCGCCGATAACACTGATCTGTTCTATGTCCTATACATAGAACAGATCAGTATTAGCAATCATGGTATTGCTATGAATAGTCCCCTATGGGGACTATTCAAGTGTAAAAAAAAATGTTAAAAAAATTTAAAAGTAAAAAAAAAAGTGAAAAATCCCCTCCCCCAATAAAAAACTAAAATGTCATTTTTTTCCTATTTTACCCCCAAAAAGCGTAAAAAATAAATTTTATAGACATATTTGGTATCGCCGCGTGCGTAAACGTCCGAACTATTAAAATAAAATGTTAATGATCCCGTACGGTGAACGGCGTGAATGTAAAAAAAAAAAAATTTCCAAAATTGCTACCTTTTTAAATCCTAATTTAAAAAAAAACTTATAAAAGATGTATTAAAAGTTTTTTATATGCAAATGTGGTATAAAAAAAAGTACAGATCATGGTGCAAAAAATTAGCCCTCATACCGCCGCTTATACGGAAAAATAAAAAAGTTAGAGGTCATCAAAATAAAGGGATTATAACCACTGACCACTGACATCTCTGTCCATTTTAGGAAAAGCAAATCCCCATACCAAACCTATCCTGCTCCGGACAGTTCCTAAAATGGACAGAGGTGTCAGCAGAGAGCACTGTGGTCAGACAGAAAGGAAATTCAAAAAGAAAAGAACTTCCTGTGGAGCATATAGCAGCTGATAAGTACTGGAACCGGTTGATAACTTTCTGGCACCAGAAGATAAAAAATAAATAAAATGCTATTCAGGGGAGTACCCCTTTAAGGACCAGGCCAATTTTTGTTTTTGCACTTTCGTATTTTCCCCCTCCCCTTCTAAAAGTCATAACGCTTTCAATTTCGCACCTACATCGACGGTAAGACTGCGCGGCACTGTGCCGTCACCATTGACGGCTGTGCAGTGTTCGCGAACATGTTCTTTCTTTGCGCGGAACAATTTCAGCAGCGGAATTGTCCGCCGCTGAAATTCCGCAGTGTGAACGGGTCTCGCAGAAACCCATTCACACTGATGTTTATGTTCACAGCACGTAATTCCGTTCGCGGAATTCCGCTCACGGAATTTTGCGGGAATTACGTAGTGTGAACATACCCTAAATGTTTATAAATTTATAACATATCAAGACCATCAAAAATGTCCTATTCCCATGTGAACAGGTAGAATGTTAGAGAGTAGAGACATATGAAACCCTAATGTTTACTGTAGTTCACCCAATCAAACTGGGCCCTGCCTGATATCACTGGACACCCACCAAACCAAATAGCTCAACATGCAACATTATCTTGTCTAGAAAAATGCCAGACATCATTGACTGTAAGAGTCTGTTCCACATGCAGCACAGAACTCTGTATGTCAATCAAGGAGTGGCTGGAAGGTAAGGGCAAGGCACTTAAAGTGTACCTGTCAGATTCAACAAAAAAACTTTTTTTTTTTTTTTTTTTTAATATATCACTCAGCACCTAATCCTGACCATGTACATCTAATTTTTATGTGTCTAGCACCTTTATTTATTTATTTTATTACACTTTTAATTTAGCTCACTAGTCTGAATTCCTCTCAAAGGGAGGGGGCGTGGCCTCACTGTGCAGGTCTCCGCCCCCTCCCTCAGTATGCTGTCTGCTCACATCTACTCTAGCATTAGCAAAACTACAACTCCCAGCTTGTCCTCACTGACAGTAGCGGGACACAAGCTGACAGTGGGAGGATTTTTCCTCCAGCTCTGAGCCCTGCGGTCACAGCTGTCAATCAAGGAAGTGTGTCCATGACATAGGTGATGACGCATGGACACAGCAGGACTAGTATGTGTCCACGCAGGCTGGGGGGCAGTTGTTTGACTGGCTTTTTCATTATGAAATACTGAAAATGTTCTAATGAAAGCAATTGCAAAACCTATTGGTTATACATACTTTACAACATATCAAAAGTTTTTGTATCTGACAGTGCCCATTTAACCTCTTAAAGACCAAGGACATACCGGTACGTCCCGAGTCCTTTCCCTTTTATATAACACGGGGCCACAGCGTGGCCCCGCGTCATATCGGGTCGGGCCCGGCCTTTAACAAGGCCGGCACCCGTAGCTAATAGAGCGCAGCACTGATCGCGGTGCCATGCGCTATTAACCCTTTAGACGCGGCATTCAAAGTGAAAGTAAAACAATGCCGGTTAGCTCAGGGAGCTGATCGGGATCGCCGCGGCAAAATCACGGCATCCCGAACAGCTTACAAGACAGACGGAGGGTCCCTACCTGCCTCCATGCTGTCCAATCGCCGATTGACTGCTCAGTACCTGAGATCCAGGCATGAGCAGTCAAGCGGCAGAATCATTGATTACTGGTTTCCTATGAGAAACCAGTGATCAATGTAAAAGATCAGTGTGTGCAGTGTTATAGGTCCCTATGGGAGCTATAACACTGCAAAAAAAAAGTGAAAAAAAAGTGAATAAAGATCATTTAACACCTCCCCTGATAAAAGTTTGAATCACCCCCCTTTTCCCATTTAAAAAAAAAAAAACTGTGTAAATAAAAATAAACATTTGTGGTATCGCCGCGTGCGGAAATTATAAAAATATATATATATCAATGGCGTACATGCAAAAAAATTCAAAAGTCCAAAATATTTTTGGTCACTTTTTACATCATGAAAAAATTAATAAAAAGCGATCAATAAGTCTGATCAATACAAAAAAACTTCAGATCACGGTGCAAAAAATGAGCCCTCATACCGCCCCATACGCGGAAAAATAAAAAAGTTATAAGGGTCAGAAGATGACAATTTTAAACGTATAAATTTTCCTGCATGTAGTTATGATTTTTTTCAGAAGTATGACAAAATCAAACCTATATAAGTAGGGTATCATTTTAATCGTATGGACCTACAGAGTAAAGAGAATGTGTCATTTTTACTGAAAAATGTACGGCCTAGAAACAGAAGCCCCCAAAATTTACAAAATGGTGGTTTTGTTTTTCAATTTTGTCTCACAATGATTTTTTTTCCTTTTCGCTGTAAAATTTTGGTAAAATGACTGATGTCATTACAAAGTAGAATTGGTGGCGCACAAAATAAGCCATCATATGGATTTTTAGGTGCAAAATTTTAAGAGTTATGATTTTTTAAAGGTAAGGAGGAAAAAATTTAAGTGCAAAAACTGAAAAACCCCTGGTCCTTAAGGGGTTAAGCAGCAGAGCTCCACCACCTTGACAATTGGCTAAGAAATAAAAAGGAAATTTTTAAAATTTTGACAACCACGTTCAATTCCAGAAATGTATATACCAGAAAAGTATAGTTTGCTTTGATACCGCAACAGCTATCCAATGGTCTCTGCAGCTCTTAGCAGCAAATAGAGCTGAAAGAATACCCTTTAAAGTGCACCTGACATTAGCAAAAACTTTTTAGATAATGTAGAAAATACCATTATATGTATATATGTAATATACATTGGTTAAAAAAAGTTTATATTTTGTCCCTGCAGCTATTGTCTGTGTGTCTCTGTAAAGAGACCAAATACAGGAAGTGTGGGTGGACAATCAGGGCTCTGTGCAGTGAGGACAAGCAGGTCTCTGTGCAGTGAGGACAAGCAGGTCTCTGTGCAGTGAGGACAAGCAGGGCTCTGTGCAGTGAGGACAAGCAGGGCTCTGTGCAGTGAGGACAAGCAGGGCTCTGTGCAGTGAGGACAAGCGGGGCTCTGTACACTGAGGACAAGCGGGGCTCTGTACACTGAGGACAAGCGGGGCTCTGTACACTGAGGACAAGCGGGGCTCTGTACACTGAGGACAAGCAGGGCTCTGCACATTGAGGCTCTGTGACATGCAGTTTGCCCGTAAGATTATAGCCAACCTAATAAAAGTTTGTTTATCTTTGTCAAAACAAAAAGTCAAATGGCAATGGAAGAAAAACTAAATATAGTTCCAGAATCCACAGCTAATTTTAGGGTAGAGGACGGCAGCCTCCATGTGCCTTTTATTTTTTTTTTAAGAACATAATTCTTCAAGGTGAATAACTCGTCGCAAGTTCATGGTCAAGGTCCCATGGCACAGTACACACTGCAGCCCCTATAAGAATCCATAATATAGTCCCATCTACATAAGATTCAGAGCAAAATCCACAAAGTGACTGATTATTACATCAAACATGGTCCCCAAATCATGGACTTTATCCATTATCTGCTAAACTAGAGCACAAAACAATAGAAACACTTTTTGGGAAAAGAAAATGGAGGAATTTAATGAAAGAAATGGAGTCTTTACACGTGCTGCACTCAGACGCATTGCAGACAGATGGTGTCCTTGTATCTTCATCATTTAACTAAATGCTGTATCTTAACAAGAGGAGAAGAACACTGGATTAAAGTTGTATTAATGCATGTGACTGGAGAACACAGTGACGGGCTGTGCACATACAACAGTAGCCGCCTGGCATGAATTTCTATCCCCTCGGCTTCCACATAACCTTTCTCATCTCGACAAGAACATTCCAGCCCATGTGTGACCACAATTATTTATAGAGTCTGTTGACTAACAAAAGACCAAGACAAATGGAAAGTGGCTCCTATATATGCCCAAAGCATTGTCATCACCTCCAGGAACTGCAAAGGACTCGGGTTTTGATCTTATTTGTCACATTGGTGACAAATCATTTACAGGTATATAGCTGCAATTACAGCTACAAGAGGTACTGTCCATCCTTTCCCTGCATATCTAGGTGGCAAATCTACCTGGTTATGCATTTATATTCTTTTCTATAAAGATTACCAGACAAAAGCCAAAAAAAAACAACTTATGTAACTTAGGTTCTGTATACACTATGATCCTGTCTTTCATGCGGTAGACGTGCAAATCATGGCTGTCCTGTGATGGCTGTCCATCACCCATAGGCTCTTATTGTTTATAAAAAAAAAAAAATATATATATATATATATATATATATATATATATATATACGTGCAAACACACACTTTTTTTTTGTTATGTTGGGCCTTGTGTTAAAATAATTATATATAAATATTTTTCAATCAATATCTTATAATGAGAATATGAAAATAGAATTTTAGAAAACTTTTCTCCTTCTTGTATATTGCCTGTATCCCTGCAAGTCATGCCCAAGAAGACTGTGAAAGCATGAGCACATAGTAAGGGTTCATTCATACATCCCAGTCATGTTGATAAGTGGATAAACCCTTTAAACCATTCTCTGAACCAATGTACAATAGTCTTCGCACTTTCCACCAAATCTCTTTAAAAAAAAAAAAATCATCACATAAAACAATTGACCCAAAATAAAGGGTTGATAGTTGACGTTTATGACTAATTTACTTCCACACACTAGTAGTGAACTGCATGTCCTCCTGGAGGATCTCTATCCATGTAAACACTAAAGAGGACGTGGCTCTGGGGCTTGGCCACAACCAATCAAATATCGATGACCTATCCTAAGACTAATAGACCTACGGTATCTAAATTGATGCAATGAACTGTTAAAATGGTTTTTCAAGACAAGTTTGCAGTCTACTATAGTTAGAGCCCCCCACCCCCACAAAAAAAAAATTTAAATTATGAACAAATAAGAAAAAATAAAAAAGGAAAACCAAAGCCTTTCGATTTTGAATGAGCCAGCTGCAAATAAGGTGTTCTAATTCCAAGACATTTCTCATTCAACATATGCATGTTGTTTTAATAGAGTTTGCGAGGCACACTAGGGGCAGGAGGCAACCTACTCATCAACAGTTGTTTCCAATTCACCGAGTCTTATCAACAAGAGGGCGGATTGTGGCCAACGCAAGCTGGATATTGTTCCGTAGCAAATACACAAATCATCTATGATAGGAACCCGAATGAGTAATATCCATTTACCGCAAATTGCACAGTAAGGACAGAAAATGATTATCTGTATGCCCCAGGCAAGAAATAACATGCCACTTTCGTAGGTGCCGTCAATGCTTATGAAGAGCTCACAGCACTAAAAAGTTTTAGGTGGTAACATGGCTGCTCTACTGTCATATTAGGGTTCACATCATGATTTGGTGAAACACTGGGTGTATAATGTTTCAGTGGATGAAAGACGAATTGAAATGTATTACCTGACATACCTATAGGGAGCAATTTATCATTCCCTGCACCGGCACAGAGTGGCAAAAATTGGCACATACTCCCACTTTGTGCCATAATTCTGTGCAGAAATTAAGCAAAAATGTTTCCACTTTGCGCTGGAGCAGGGAATGATACATTTGCACAACATAGCACAAACGTGCATAATTAGGACTATGTTTTGTCTGTTTGAGGTGTAGCATTCCATGCTTTTCCATATTTGTATAAAGTGTATACATCAGGTTTTCATTTTTCAGTCAGTGAGAAACCTAGAGAAATGTAAAGCCTTACGCTTCCATTTGTTGAACATCTGTTTTTTATTTCCATGCATTAACAAAGAGGAAAATAAACTTTTAAAAAATTGTCTTATAAAAAAAATGAAAAAAAAATTGACATTTTTATACAACAAGCATATCAAAAGGTATACTGTACAAACAAACAGATATATATATATATATATATATATATATATATATATATATAGGTAAATAGAAGAGGGCGGCACTCCAAGGATATAGTGAAAACCCAGTGGGTGTATTTATTCACACCTCTGTACAAAAAGCTTGAGAAAGGCTCTATTGATGGTCCGAAACGTCGTGTTTTGTACAGATGTGTGAATAAATACACCCACTGGGTTTTCACTTTATCCTTGGAGTGCCGCCCTCTTCTATTTACCTGAATATTTTGGGGCCTGGTCTGACCCTGGAGCTGAGCACCCAACTTGGATCTGGAATCCCTCGCATGGTGCTTCTTTGTTTCTACATTTCTTCTATATATATATATATATATATATAGGAGCTCATTACACAACCTTTTCAGGTAGTGTTCCCTGAAAAGGTTGTGTAATGAGCTGCTTTGCATATTCCCCTTCCCAGAATGCCTGCGGAGTGCTAAATGGCCTAACCTGAATCTCCGTTACACCTGAAGAGGTGTCCTCTCCCTGAGGAAAGTACTGACCCCTTTTATATATATATATATATACACACATTTTATAAAAATGTGCAAAAAATGTTTTTCTACATTTTCACTGATACGTAAAAAAATACACTAAAATCCTTATGTGAACCCAGCCTTAGAATACAGCGAATTGAACAAAGTTGTAGTACCACACACAAACCGACAACAAGTGTGGTGCTGGTTTAGGAAAACATTAGCACTGTTTTTCTATATCTGGAAAACCCCTTTAACACTTGTGTTCTCTGAAAGGCATTTATTATTTATTGTGAATTATTCTTCCATTTAGTGTTCCTTTAATGGTTATTGTTATAGTCATAAAATAAGGGCACAAAATGGAAACATTTAGACACTACAGCTATGGTTTATATATTTTTCACATCATCTGACATAGTCCAAACAAACTGCAATAAGAATAAATCCATCTTACTGTTCATGGGACGAATAGCATCCTCTTGGATTGCATAAATTAATAACAGGGTGCCCCTAGTGGTCACACATCTTGTGAAAAATGGTTTGAAGATCAGCAACGCAGGTCAGACTGTAGACTGAAACAAATATTCCCAAATGTATTCCTAGTCCCTACACTCCAAAATTCATAATTTTTTGTAAAGCAGGCCCTCTCACTATTAGAGACTGGGGCCTTCCTTTGTAATGGTACAAAATGCTGTACCTATGCCCACATCTTACTCACAAACAGACCATATACCCAACACACAAATCGGTGACATATCCCATAAACATCATTCAATGTGGTGTACATGATACCGAGTACAAGGTGCACTGGAGCAATCTATATTGGGATCATTAAGTAGAAGCAGCAGTCTAGGATGCATCTACATAGACACAATAATGAATCTGGATACACCTGTGGGTAAATACTTCTGGTGGTGAAAACACAGCATGACATATTTAAAAACCCTGAAGGTAGGTTCCCACAGTGCAGCTAGCGCACATTCATGTAGTCATGCCAGCATAAAGTGGCCAATTTTACTGTGGGACTAGCAGAGAAGTCTTAGAATTCAAACTAATAAGAGGCTTCATGTCATAAACACATGGCCTCAGTCTTAAAGGGGTACTCCGCTGCCCTGCTTCCGGAGCTCCGCTCCCCAACGTCCAGAAGTTTATTGTTTCGAACGCTGTGTGCGGGCTTCCATGTTCAGGGCCGCCCCTCGTGACATCACGCCCGCCCCCTCAATAAAAGTCTATGGGAAGGGGGCGTGGCGGCTGTTGAGGGGGCGGGCGTGATGTCATGAGGGGGCGGGCGTGACGTCACGAGGGGCGGCCCTTAACACGGAAGCCTGCAACACAGAGTTCGGAACAATAAACTTCCGGACGCTGGGGAGCGGAGCTCTGGAAGCAGGGCAGCGGAGTACCCCTTTAAGGTACATCTTTTATATCTGTAGGCAGAATGCTTGTTTGGCTGACAGCTATTTCTCCAGATTCTAGGGAAGTGTGTGTAAAATTTTACATCCCCAATCCTTTTCAATATCATCTGATAGAGACAAATTAGAAGGCCACTATATACATAAGACACATTTCGACAATAGAAAACAGCTGGTCGGCACTGCCGTTCTTATGCTCCTCCTGCTGGAGGCTTAGGGTGTCTCAGGGAAAATGAGAACCGGTTGTGTTCAACTGATAGAACATTCAGAAAACTTCAAATATAGTCCATAGAAGAAATGAACAGTGGCACTCACCGGGTAGGAAAATTCTTATCTTTATTCCATCTTTAGGTGCAGGTTACATTCAGCGTCTGTGTCCATCCAGACTAGGACGCCAGTGCGTTCACTTGATGCAGGTAACAATTGTTTCACGCGCGCATGGAATAAAGTTAAGAATTTTCCTACCCGGTGAGTGCCACTGTTCATTTCTTCTATGGACTATATACATAAGACAGTCGGCTGACTTGGGACAACTTTTCTCTAATGTGTATGCCTAGCCTTAATTCCTGGATTTATGATCCAGTATATACACGCACATTACACCCAGGATGACCCAATATCTACTCCTAGATCACCCCCTCTATTGCCCTTTCATCTGTAAAGATGCTATAAAACAAAAGAATCATTTTGACTGACCTGGCAGATAACAGAGGGTAAGGATACATTATCCTTCTTGATATCACATAGATGATGAACTTACTCGAGGATATAAAACCCACTATATTGATCCACTGATTCCAGATTCCTGTACTTCAAGGTCATCTCTTCTATTGTCCTTGCATCTGTAAAGCTGGCCATACACGTCCTAAATTAATGTCAGCCAAATGACATCTTATGTAATGTCAAATGAAAGAAGAATGGGGCAGCTGGATTTCAACATGCCCAATCCCTTGGTTCTGGGTATAGATAATTCACCGCCAGTAAAGTCTGGCAACAGCTTACTCCTCTCTCTCCATTCAGAACACATGCCCACTTGGCATGTCTGGGTATAATGGGCTGTAAAAGCTTTCAATTGAATGTATGACTCCTAAAATATTTTTGTGTTTTGACAGAATATATTTATTCTTCTATAAAGAATTAAAAAAAATTACCTCAAATGTTGTTAAGAGTATGTTTTATTGCCCAATATGACAGCCTACTGGGGAGACGCTCCCATCTTAATGTCTGCACTAATTCAGCGGAGAGCACTACAGCATCCTTCTCTGAGATAAAAGTACTTTAAGTGCTGCAGTGTCATTGATCCTGAATATCCTGAAACAGATAACTGGTATTTAAAGCCAGTTACTTGGTAATGATTATGCGCAGGCCAATTGCTTATCAAACTGTACATCCTTTTCTCCGAGTTAACACTTTCACGGGCTCACAAGGCACAACTTGGGTTTTCCATCAGATTTCAAGATTTTTTCGTAGCTTCAACTTATTTTCTATGATCACTATGGATTAAAGGAAATCAGTCACCTGCATTAACCTGTCGGTACCGACAGATAGCGCAGGTGACACTGATGACAACGGTACTTACCTTGTCCTGTTCTTCGGTAATATCCTCCGTTATCTATGCTCCGGCACCCGGCTTGGGGCACAGGCGGAGCTTACTGACGTCACCGCTGCTGTTCTCTCACAGCGGGACCCAGCAGGGAGCTCTCTGCTGGATCTCGCAGCAGCGGTGATGTCAATAAGCTACGCCCCTGCCCCAAGCCAGTGTGAGGTGCAAATATGCGCCTCGTGAAGATTTGCGTCCGCTCCTCCCCTCAGCTCTTCGAAGATTTCCAAAACTAGAGCTGGTGGGAGGGCAGAGCGAAGGCAGAGCAGGGGAGAGAGGATGAGGTACACGCACCCCTCATCTCCCCTCCCCGAGCTCTGCCTGTGTTCTTTGAAAGGGAGGATGACAAAATGCACAGGCTGGGGATGTGTAAACTGCAGGGGCTGAGGATTAAAGCTGGGGATGATCTATGATTTCTATGAGTGTGGGGGGGGGGACATCACAGTCTGGGGATAATCTCTATGAGTGTAGGGGGGGGACATCACAGTCTGAGGATAATCTCTATAAGTGTGCTGTGTATAACGCAGGTTTCCATGGGCTGCAAGGGGGAGGACGAACTTCACAGGCTGGTTTCTGCTTTTTCATGGGGTGTTCATTATCCCCATAAAGAGGACATAGAAATGCATGGGGTTTGTTAAGGACATGAACATCACTGTATGAACCCTATGCATTTCTAGGTCAGCATTCATACAGGGAAGCAGAAATGCACGGAGTTCATACAAGGACATAGAAATGCACAGGGTTCATACATGGACATAGAGATGCACCGGGTTCATACAGGGACATAGAAATGCACCGGGTTTATACAGGGAAGCAGAGATGCACGGGGTTCATATGGGGAAGCAGAGATGCACAGGGTTCATATAGGGAAGCAGAGATGCATGGGGGTTCATACAGGGAAGCAGAGATGCATGGGGGTTCATACAGGGAAGCAGAAATGCACGGAGTTCATACAAGGACATAGAAATGCACAGGGTTCATACAGGGACATAGAAATGCATGGGGTTTATACAGGGAAGCAGAGATGCACGGGGTTCATATAGGGAAGCAGAGATGCACGGGGTTCATACAGGGAAGCAGAAATGCACAGGGTCCATACAGGGAAGCAGAGATGCACAGGGTCCATATAGAGACGTAGAAATGCACGGGGTTCATACAGGGAAGCCGAAATGCACGAGGCTCATACAGGGAAGCCGAAATGCACGAGGCTCATACAGGGAAGCCGAAATGCACGAGGCTCATACAGGGAAGCCGAAATGCACGGGGCTCATACAGGGAAGCAGAGACGCACGGGGATTTTACAGTGGTCTTCATGTCAGCATTCATTGCACAGCAGCTTTGAGAGAAAACCATGTCAGGAGGGACGTACAGGAGCACAAACATACAGGAGAAATAACACAGTAGCCTGTACATTGTCATCCAGGAGAAATCGAGAAGGAGGAGAAAATGGATTTTGGAGGCGGCCGCCAGATGAAATCTGCACTTGCAGAATTCTGCAAGTGGAGTTTTCGATTACATCATTAACCTGTCTAGGATCAAGGGCATACATGTACGCCCTTGCGTCCGGGGACTTGAGGACCAAGGGCATACCGGTACGCCCTCTGTGTTTCCTTTCACCACCAGTAACTGGGCAGTGAATGGAACGGGAGATCTGCCAAAATTGTTCAGCAGGCATCCCATGCAAACGCCTGGGGGGTCCTCAATTCAGAGCGCCGGTCATATGGGTCTCCGGTGACCCGGAAAATAAGGGTGATCAGGGCTATCCAAGACAGCTTTGATCAGAATTCTGCAAGTGTAGATTTAATCTGGCGGCCGACAAAATCCGTTTTCTCCTTCTCGATTTTTCCTGGATGACAATGTACATGCTACTTTGTTATTTCTCCTGTATGTTTGTGCTCCTGTACGTCCCTCCTGACATGATTTTCTCCCGAAGCTGCTGTGCAATGAACGATGACATGAAGAGCACTGTACAAACCCCATGCATGTCTGCTTCCCTGTATGAACCCCGTGCATCTCTGCTTCCCTGTATGAACCCCGTGCATCTCTGCTTCCCTGTATGAACCCCGTGCATCTCTGCTTCCCTGTATGAACCCCGTGCATCTATGCTTCCCTGTATGAACCCCATGAATTTCTGTTTCCCTGTATGAATACTGTGCATTTGTGCTTCCCTATATGAACCCCATGCATTTCTGCTTCCCTGTATGAACCTCATGCATTTCTACATCCCTGTATGAACGCTGACATAGAAATGCACAGGGTTCACAGTGATGTCCATGTCCTGTACAAACCCCATGCATTTCTATGTCCTCTTTATGGGGACAATGAACACCCCATGAAAAAAACAGAAACCAGCCTGTGCAATTTGTCCTCCCCCTTGCAGCCTGTGGAAACCTGTATTATACACAGTACACTTCTAGAGATCATCCCCAGACTGTGAAGTATGCCCCCCTTCACACATAGAGATTATCCCCAGCTCCTCAACCCCTGCAGTTTACACATCCCCAGTCTGTGGACTTTGTCATCCTCCAGTTCAGTGAACACAGGCAGAGCTCAGAGAGGAGATGAGGGGGGCGTGTACATCCTCACTCCCCTGCTCTGTCTTCTTTCTCCCATGCAGACCTGCGTCCACTGAAGGCAGAGCAAGGGGAAGGGAGATGAGGGGGGCGTGTACGTCCTCTCTCCCCCCCTCCTCTGCCTTCTCTCTGCTCTCCCCCCAGCTCTAGCTTCGGATATCTTCGGAGAGCTGAGGGGAGGAGCGGATGCAAGTCTGCACGGGGCGCAAATTTACACCTCACACCGGCTGCCCGGACTGGAGCTAACGGAGGAAATTTCCGAAGATCCCCGCCACGGAACGGGACAAGGTAAGTACCGTTGTCATCAGTGTCACCTGCACTATCTGTCGGTATAGACAGGTTAGTGCAGGTGACACTGGTGACAAATTTCCTTTAAAGAGAAGTGCGCCAAGGAGTCCATCAATGAACCACTACAATTATAAAAACATATGGATGTAGCAGCCTCCTCTACGTGCATAAATACAGATCATAGTAATATTATTCACAAACTGTACAATTCTTAGTTTCCCTTAATTGATAATTAAAACTATGAACCCACCATTGGGCATCCAAAGTACTTAGTCCAGCAACAATGTAGATCATTAATTTAATGGTAACTATTGAGGGTCTAAATAGGGCAAGAAACTGACTAGCATAGTAAACCTTTGTTGAGGTAGTAGTCAGGCAGGCCAATAAGCTGCAAGTAAAGCAGGAAGTGATCCATTCTCATGCAGCTTCAGTCCATAGCTGGACAGTGATGTTTGCATGGGATGGAATCGGGGACTACCATCCCAATAACGTCCCTGCATAAAATGGGATGGAGAATGGTTAAGGTTAATGGTACGTCCAATGTGAAGAATGCTTCACATCTGATTGGGCTTTCCTTTACACTTATATGACCTGCCCCATTGGTAATAGTGATTAAAAAGCAGCAATGTTAATGACATGCCAAACATCACATGATGGAGGTTTAGGAGTCAGGGACAAATGGGTTTCAGTCTCAAGGTTTCATTATGAAGCGACCTTGTATTCACAGACTCTGGTTGATATCAATGGATATTAAAGCAATCAATTAAATTAATATGTCACTTCCATAATGTTCTACACGTTTCAGTCTCAGTGCTTGTATTTTTATGACTGGTCGAACGATATATAACCATTTATAAATGAGTGGGCGGAAAGTACCTGCAGAAGTACTATTACATTAAATACTGCATTGGTACAGGAACAGATATGAATTATTAAAGGAATAACATTTCTCGAGTCTGCAGAGTAGCTTATAAAAGGATTTATATGAATTGCCCAGGAAATACCTTGCTTAATTTAACATTTGTGAATGTGTAATAACCTGCATGCACAATCATAATGGCTGACGTCCAATACCTTCTAATGATTAACAACAGATGAATATAGAAAGAAAAAAGGAAAAACAAACATTAAAGGAACATTATGGGCAAAGCCGATACAGTGTGTTATCCTAATTGTAAGGACTGAGGGGGTGGAGCAAGACACAGGGGAACCCGCCACACTGAACATGCATTTATCTGTATCAGGGTATAGAGCAAAAGAAGTTAAACAAATTGATATATAACTTAAAGCTTATTGAACAAATCTATTGCTCGTTCTGGGTTTTACAAGTCCAGTAGGTGGTCTCTACTAAGTGACTGACCAAGACCACATGCGGGACTAATAAGACCGGTACATGAAGACATTTTTAGCCATAAGTATTACCACAGAACCATATATCAGTTTGCTTTTTTTTTATCCTGCTCTATATCATGATACCTGTAGATTAAACAGCAATGGTGACAAGTTCCCTTTAAAGATCAGCAAATAGAGAATCCCAGTGTCATGTTTCACCCAGTCGGGCCCTGAACACAATGCATGTTTTGTCTGAGGTGTCACTTTAAGGAAAAAACTAATCTAAGAGGTGAATTTTGTAGAAAAAAAGGAGGAACCACATCTATTCCATGTCCTGTCCACTTTTGGGTAGCGTCTAGCTGTAGGAAAAGGTCTAAACCAAAAGTAGAGCTTAAAGGGGTATTCCGGCCAAAAATATTTTATCCCCTATCCAAAGGATAGGTGATAAGATGTCTGATCGCGGAGGGCCCGCTACTGAGACCCCACGCGATCTCCCTGTAGCACCCGCATTCTATGCGGGGACTGCGTGTCTAGTTTCGGAAACCTCCAGGTTTCCGGGACTGGGGATGTGATGTCACGCCATGCCCCCTCCATTCATGTCTATGGGAGGGGGCGTTTCCGTAATGTCTATGGAGGTTTCCGAAATTAGACACGCAGTCCCCGCATAGATTGCGGGTGCTACAGGGAGATCACGGGGGGTTTCAGCAGCCCCCCCCCCTCCCGATCAGACATCTTATCCCCAATCCTTTGGATAGGGGATAAAATATTTTTGCCTGGAATACCCCTTTAATCTTCTTGGTCTTTACACTGACTGTTCCCCCCTACCCATAGGTTTTCCCAATGATCTGATAGCAGGAGGACACTATGCTGAACTTTTCCAGCATTGAGCTTATGCATAAGTCAAGACTATATTTAAGAGGCATTAGTTAAATTACTCATTTGTGGGGGAGGGGAGGCTTAATTTTTTATTATTATTATTTTTTATCCATTCACTAAAAACTAACATTGCTGGTGAACAACATATCTGTTTAACTGATGGGTAGCAGTCACAAAATGGCTGCCTCCGCTGTGTGTAGGCGTCAGGAGTACACTTTCCTGTAGACATTTCGTAGCTTGTATGTCTTCTAGCTTGGTCCTTTCCTGCAGCAAACACCTGTCAGCCATTGAGTCGCCCTGAGCTGTGTAGGAGAAGAGAATGTTCATGTTCACACTACAGATGGCTGCTGGGATTGGAAAACATGCTGATGAAGTTTGCCTGACGGAGCTAAGAAATGGATATAGATACACACTGGGGATTCCTAATGCTATGATGAATGTAAGCTGAAGCTATAGTGAATAGAGGGGTTAAATCCTATAGTACAGTCCTGATGTTACCGTGAGGAACAGCTGGCACCACAACAATTCACTATCACAAGCCACAAATTTAAATCTGTGAACTATAAAAAGTTAATTATCGAATAAATACACACTGCTCAAAAAAAATAAATAAAGGGAACACTTAAACTACACAATGTAACTTCAAGTCAATGACACTTCTGTGAAATCACACTGTCCACTCAGGAAGAACACTGATTGTCAATCAATTTCACATGCTGTTGTGCATGTGAAATTGGTGGTAGCATTAGGCAGAGTCTATAACCCACACAAGTGGCTCAGGTAGTGCAGCTCATCCAGGATGGCACATCAATGCGAGCTGTAGCAAGAAGATTTGTTGTGTCTGTCAGCGTAGTGTCCAGAGCATAGAGGTGCTACCAGGAGACAGGCCAGTACATCAGGAGATGTGGAGGAGGCCGTAGGAGGGCAACAACCCAGCAGCAGGACCGCTACCTCCGCCTTTGTACAAGGAGGAGCAGGAGAGCCCTGCAAAGTGACCTCCAGCAGGCCAGAAATGTGCACCACTCAAATGGTCAGAAACAGACTCCATGAGGGTGGTATGAGGGCCCGACATCCACAGATGGGGATTGTGCTTACAGCCCACTACCGTGCAGGAATTTTGGCATTTGCCACAGAACACAGAGATTGGCAAATTCGCCACTGGTGCCCTGTGCTCTTCACAGGTTAAAGCAGGTTCACACTGAGCAGATGTGACAGAGTCTGGAGACGCCGTGAAGAACATTCTGCTGCCTGCAATATCCTCCAGCATGACTCGTTTGGCAGTGGGTCAGTTAAGGTATGGGGTGGCATTTCTTTGGGGGGCCGCACAGCCCTCCATGTGCTTGCCAGAGGTAGCCTGACTGCCATTAGGTACAAACCCCTTGTGAGACCATATGCTGGTGTGGTTGGCCCTGGGTTCCTCTTAATGCAAGACAATGCTAGACCTCATGTGGCTGGAGTGTGTCAGTAGTTCCTGCAAGAGGAAGGCATTGATGCTATGGACTGGCCGCCCGTTCCCCAGACCTGAATCTGATTAAGCACATCTGAGACATCATGTCTCGCTCCATCCAACAATGCCACGTTGCACCACAGACTGTCCAGGAGTTCGCGGATGCTTTAGTCCAGGTCTGGGAAGACTCCGCCACCTCATCAGGAGCATGCCCAGGCGTTTTGTGGGGAGGTCACACGGGCACGTGGAGGCCACACACACTACTGAGCCTCATTTTGACTTGTTTTTAGGACATTACAAGTTGGATCAGCCTGTAGTGTGGTTTTCCACTTTGATTTTAAGTGTGACTCCATATCCAGACCGCCATGGGTTGATAAATTTGATTTCCAATGAATGGATATATGGTCAGCTTAAAGCACCTCTGTCATGAACTCTGGGTGCTATAACCTACACACAGCCTTTGTACTGTGTGCAGATGGTGTGTACAGCATTGTTTTTACCTTATTTTTGCAGGCTTTCATCACCCAAAAAAATGCTTTTGATCAAAGCCACACACAGTCAGATAGGCGTGGTGCGAGGTACACTATGGCCCACCGCCGCCACGCCCACCCCCTGTGTCAGCGCTGGGACGGCTGTGTGATTGACACACAGGTCCCAGTGCATGAGCCCCTCAGCTCATCTAACGTCACCGCGTGTTATCCAGGCAAGCACTCGCTCCTGCCGCTGTCTGCCTCAGTGCACCTGTGCAGTGCTAGAGGAAGAGAGTGCGCTTCCTCTCTGCCTCTAGTACAGGGAACTGTCCTGTGAGGCAGACGGCGGCAGGAGCGAGCGCTTGCCTGGATAACACGCGGCAGCACGTACATTAGATGAGCTGAGGGGCGCATGAGCTGGGACCTGTGTGTCAATCACACAGCGGTCCCAGTGCTGACACAGGGGGTGGGCGTGGCGGCGGCAGGGCATAGCATACCTCTCCTTTCGCCACACCTATCCGACTGTGTGTTGCTGTGATCAAAAGCCTTTTTTGGGGTGATGAAAGCCTGCAAAAATAAGGTGAAAACAATGCTTCACACACCATCTGCACACAGTACAAAGGCTGTGTGTAGGTTATAGCACCCAGAGTTCATGACAGTTGTGCTTTATGTCCAGCCTGGGTAAGTTGAGTTTGTAAAGTGGTGAAATGACGGAAGACCACAGAATGGGGCTAACTCTCCACATCCCGACATGCACACTCAGCTCAAATAAGCATACATATATTCTGAATGTGGAAAGTGGAGAAAGCTGTCAGACCCCTCTGGTGGCAGCTTATCTTTCCGAGAAGGATCAGGTATGTTGGATTTCAAAAACTCTGACATCTGCCTTCATGGGGAGAGTTGGGAGGTGGTCTCAAAATACCCATGGTGGTCAGAAGGTTCTCATAACTTTAATGTGTGAAGATAGCTTAAAACTATCTTCACACTAGCATCATGGCTTCCATTCATAACGGATTCCATGAAGAGGTGACTGATCAGTCTTCTTATGGATTCAAATACTTACCATTAGATCTTATTAAATTTAATGGGTTTTTATTTATAGTTGATGAAAAAGGAAAAAGTCTTCCAATAAGGGTGGAGGATATTAGAGAAGGAAGAGGGGAAGTGATTCATATTAACATCTATGGATTTGAAATGAGTTGCTCAAGCAATGCTTATCAATGTAGATTTTGGGGGGTACATGTACTTTTGGCTGTGCAGTATGGATGCCTTACTGTAAAAGGTTAAACCAATGTAATACTACTTCCCAGTGACGAAGCAGTGTTTCCCTGACCCATGCCCATCTAGTCATTACTGAAAACTCAGCAAACAAGTGGCGATTAATCACGGTGACGTATAACGGCTCAGGCAGGTGACAACGCCAAGCGCGTAAGGGCAGCATAAAACCAGAAAACCATCAATCTACCTGCCAAGGACTGTGTTGGGCAGTCTGTTTCAGCTCCCAGAGTTATATAAAGGAATAAATGCCTCTCCAAGGTGCCCCAGCAGAAGAAACTATAGAAAAATGATGAATGCAATGCGTCTGCAATCACAGCACAAGGACACAGAAATGAGGCCATAACCACTTCCCGTTCCTGACCCACACAACAACCTTACTGGTGCTATTTCAGTGAGGACACTATTGCTGTCCATCAGCTATATTAAAGTACTGGCACATGCTGATTGATCTATCAATTCTTAGTTAGAATTGTTTAGAAAAGATATCCTGACAACATATTAGCTCACCCACCATATAGCTATGTGCACTAGTAAGAAAATTAATGCTGAGGACGTAAGCTATATACCTCATCGCATGTCATATTCCTTGTGTTCTACAATAAGGCCATATTACTGCATCTGTCATAAGGAGCTGCTTTCTGTAAACACCCAAATACATCTTCTGTAAAAGTAGATAACTATCTATTATAATCTCGGGCACTACAGCTTGTGGAGATCCACATAGCAGCTTGTACACAGTTTATATATACAGTACAGACCAAAAGTTTGGACACACCTTCTCATTCAGAGTTTTCTTTATTTTCATGACTATGAAAAATGTAGATTCACATTGAAGGCATCAAAACTATGAATTAACACATGTGGAATTATAGACATAACAAAAAAGTGTGAAACAACTGAAAATATGTCATATTCTAGGTACCCAATTCTATCAAAGCTCATCAAGAGAATGCCAAGAGTGTGCAAGGCATCAAAACTATGAATTAACACATGTGGAATTATATACATAACAAAAAAGTGTGAAACAACTGAAAATATGTCATATTCTAGGTTCTTCAAAGTAGCCACCTTTTGCTTTGATTATTGCTTTGCACACTCTTGGCATTCTCTTGTTGAGCTTCCAGAGGTAGTCACCTGAAATGGTTTTCACTTCACAGGTGTGCTGGTGTGGAGGAGGAGGTGTGATGGTGTGGGGTGCTCGATCGAGATGGTTTGGGGTGAGCTGGACCGCAGAGTGAAGGCAAAAGGGCCAACAAGTGCTAAGCATCTCTGGGAACTCCTTCAAGACTGTTGGAAGACCATTTCAGGTGACTATCTCTTGAAGCTCATCAAGAGAATGTCAAAAGTGTGCAAAGCAGTAATCAAAGCAAAAGGTGGCTAGAACCTAGAATATGACATATTTTCACACTTTTTGTTATGTCTATAATTCCACATGTGTTAATTCATAGTTTTGATGCCTTCAGTGTGAATCTACAATTCCCATAGTCATGAAAATAAAGAAAACTCTGAATGAGAAGGTGTGTCCAAACTTTTGGGCTGTACTGTATATCAAGATGTAGGGGGTCTTCCAGAAACCACAGTCTCTTGAAACCAAAATTGTATGTTCCATACACTATATTAGTAAGAGTCTATTTCTAAATGGTCTATTTCTAAAGAGTGACATTATCACATCTATTTCTGAAGCCAAGGTAAGATGTTTGATACAGAAAAGTCTTCTACTTGTGGAGAATACTTGTTAATAAGTAAAAGGTTTTATCAAACTAAACACATTACACATTAAGACAAATATTACTCAGTCAAATCCTGTCAGAAAGGCTGACAAAAATGTATTGACCCTTTTAAAGGGGTTTTCAGGTGTTTTTCTTACGTGGCTTATCCTTAGGATAGGTTATCAATTTCTGATCAGTCGGGGGTCCCCCTCACGGAAGCCCCACCCATCTGCTGTTCAACAGGCATGTGACACCTGCCCACAGTAAATGGCGCCAGAATCAAATGGCTCCAGTCATTGTGTAGTTCAATAGTTAAAGTAAATGGGAGCTGTAGTAACCCAACACAGCCACTATTCTGGTTCAGGCGCCATTCTGTGAGTATTCTAGGCGCCATGGATGTGGCTCTCAATTTCTCTGTTATTCCATCTGGAAATATATAAATAGTAAGCTGAGTGTTACCATTAATCATGTATCCAAGTTTTTTTTTTAAACATGTTAGGAGAGGTCCCCTTTAAGAACAAATAAGCTTACTGAAGCTTCCTACAAATTTTAAGTAGAACTGATAGTAGCCCAAGAAAAAAATCAGGTTGTCCTACAGATGCTTGGTTACTATTGAAAATCAAATTTTTGACGAAAGGTGACCATACACATTCAATAGCTGCCTCCTGGACAGAGCTACTTCTTTGGCAGTGTGTGCATGTGGGTCTTAGTGGGTAGGACAGAATAAGTTAATGACAGAGGTGTCTTGAGAACATACACTCATACAATAAGCAAGTTGTGATGACTCTGCCCGTGTCTATTGACACCTTTAGAGTGCGTTCACACGCTATTACTAGCAGCGGGTTTCGCGCTGCAGGAAACCTGCTGCGAGTTACGCTACCATTGATTTGAATGGGTCCACAGACAGTCCGCAATAGTGTCAGATTTGAGGACTGTTCTCTGACCCATTCAAATCAATGGTAGCGTAACTCGCAGCAGGTTTAGCGCAGGGGGAAGCTAGCTACTAGCGTGTGAACACACCCTTAGGCTAGGTTTTCACACAGGTTTTTTTCGGGTATTTTTTGGGGATAACTCCCACTGCAGTTTTGGGCTAAAGTCAAAAGTGGATGCTGCAGGAAGAGGAAATATAAATCCTTCCTTTATATGTCCTATTCCTTTTGAATACACTTCTGGGTTTGGCTCAAAAACTGCAGTGGGAGTTGTTTAGAAACCTAGCCTTTGGGGTTGCGTATAAACAGAGACATAAGCAAGCTTGATGAGTCAATATGTCAAAACATGGTACATATGTGTGTGTGTGTGTGTGTGTGTGTATATATGTATATATATATATATATATATATATATATATATATATATATATATGACTGTATACCTCTCACTGTTTTACGAATGTTACTGAATTGCTGTAGTTATAGTTAAAGGGGTATCCAAAGGATAGGGGATAAGACATATAATCCCAGCTGGGGACCCCCGCAATCTCGGTGCAGCCCCTGGCAATCTGTGCCGGGTGCTGCCTCCAAGATGGGGATGTGAAGTCACACCATGCTCCCTCCAATTCATGTCTATGGAGAGGGTATGAAGGCTGTCACGTCCCCTCCCATAGTCATGAATGGAGGGGGCGTGGCATGATGTCACTAGGGGCATGGCCATGACATCCCGTCCCAGTCTCGGAGGCAGCGCCAGCAAAGATTGTCGGGGGCTGCATCAAGATCGCGGGGGTCTTCAGCGGCGGGACCCCTGCAATCATACATCTTATCCTCTATCCTTTGGATAGGGGATAAGATGTATAAAGCCGGATTACCCCTTTAAGAATAATCTTAAACAAAAAAGAGATTAATAAAAAAAAAAATCCATACTTTACTATATTACTCCAAGATCTGTTTGTGTGTCATAAAACAGAAATGGCAAAAGAACTGCTAGTAGTGTCAGAAAAAAACGGAAAAAAAACAAGTAAAGCAAATAATGATTATCAAGTCTTAATAATAGATTATAGCCCCTGCTGTAACCCGGACAGCACAGTCATTACCAGGACTGGCTGTTTTTTTCAAGACTCTATCAGAGATAAACAGGAATCCTATAGCACCATAGAAACAAAGACGGTCTCCGATAAATGCAGGGTATTGAGGATCTGTAATAAGACAGCAATCATCAGGGCATGTCTGGACTCTAATTGTACACACATATATAGCGGGGTTGAGCTTGTGACTTGAGTCAACACTCAGCTCCGGATTAACGTAGTCTCTTGGGTGATAGTAAACCTTATGCCATTCTATAGGAATAACACATTGACCACACCCTTTACCCTTTAACTATAGTCACCGCCTAACCCACCCTGATCATGCCTGCCACAGTGACCCCCAACCCACCTCAGCAATGCCTGCTAAGTGCTTCCCCAAACAATGGATTACCTGAGCATGCCCACTGGTATGTCAAGTCCTAGCACAGCACTATTTAGGACTGCAACTGGTACCAATGCCCACACTGCAACTGGTACCAATGGTACCAATGATAGCACCACAGAGGTGCACATCTATTATCCCAACTGGACATACAAGGCAGAAGAAAGCAATTCAGACCAGTGTACTGCTAATTAATCTTTAACGCATAGAGTATTCTTTGAACGATGAAGTATAGGCTATAGCAAGTATTTCAGCTTTGCCGGACCAACTAATAAGCTATGTATGTATACATAGGTTTGCTAGCACCTCCCTGCTGATACATGTAGTATACACTTTATAAGACGTATTCAATACTGGATACACATAACCCCATTTTTCAGATGTAAACTACAGACTGATGTAAACCAGTGTTTTTCCTGCTGATAAACCAATATTCTTCTTAGGACATAGCGGAGAAAAAAGCCCATGAGTCACCCATGTAAAGCCCTTCCTCCACCCGCTTGAAAGCAACCGACCACATAGAGATGAGAAGAAAAGATCTGAAGCACTTCTGCATAAAGATATTGATATTCAGATCATCTCTTTCCAACCATTTTCTATGTTATGACTAACCTCCTCCTTCCCATTATCTGTGTTCATCCTCCTCCTCCCACCAACACGATACATAAGAACAGCAAAATGAGACTCACTTGCTCACACTTAGAGCCAGCACCCCCCAAGGAAAACATCACTGGTGTCCCACATAGGCAGCCCACAGACTATTCCTAATGGCCGACAGACTGTCCTGGAACACGCTGTATCTAATCATTACTAACACAACCCATCAAGAGTTAAAGTCTGCCCACAATCGTGAGTGTGCAATATGGAAACCAGAGAGGCGCAGGAGTAACCAAGTACCCTGGTTTATTGGAGCCCCTTGTACACAAGCATAATGGCTGCCCATGTTATGTAATATGATTTCCACCCTCAAAAAAAAAAAAGACTCCCATAGTTAGTAGATTTAGTCCTTAAACACATGTTATATTGGTTTCATTGGCAAGTGTCCAACCACTGGTCATTAGGGGTTACCCAGGAATAGAAAAACAAAGATAATTTCTTCTAAAAGCAGTGCCACACCTGTCCTCAGGTTGTATGTGGTATTACAACTTGGCTCTGTTCACTTCAAAAGAAACTAAACTGCCATACCAAACCTAACCTGAGGACAGGAGGGGTGCTGTTTTTGAAAGAAATCAGCTCTGTTTTTATAATCCTGCATAACCCCTTTAACAATTGGAGGGTTACTCCCTCAGTTGATACTTTATCACCCATCTACAAAGATAGATGTTGGATCACTGAAAACTAGAATGGATGTTCTGAGCTCGAAGTGACTGCAGTTAAAAGCAGCGAACATGTGCACTGCCACACCACTCAAAGTCTATGTAACCAATAGTAGAGTAAAATGCTCGCCTATCATGGTCAGTCCCATAGACATTCAATGAAGCAGAAGTGCGCATGCTCGCCCACCACCCCATAGAAACTCCTCCTCCTTAGTGCAATTCTCCACTGTAGTAATCACTGGGGGGGGGGGGGGGGGGTTATCAGGGTGGCAGAGCCCGCCGTAATCCACCATTTATCACCTATCCAGTGGACAGGCAATAAACATTAAGGATGTATTCACACATACAGTATCCTGTGCAAATTTGATTCTGTGTTCAGTCATTTAGTTTACCTTGAACTCTGCAGCATCAAATCTGACATTAAATATGAACAGGATACTGTACGTGTGAATACACCCTAAGGATTATTCACATAGAGAAATCCCCGTTCGTGGAATCCCATCAAAAATTCCGCTCAGAGATTCCATCTGTCGTCACAAAAGCTTTTCGTCAGTAGGACCGCACGGACCTGCGTTGTCACTATTAAAGACAATGCAGCACATGCGTAATTCCGCTGAAATGATAAACAGGTACATTCTTTCGGTGGATCAATTTCAGCAGCGGAATTCATATTATTTTCTTGAATTTCCTAAGTGTTTAGCAAATAATTTTATATATTTGCGACATATAAAAAACACAAAAAAGCCTAATAGTCCAAATTACTGTACACATTCAAAATGACATTGGCAATTCATTAAAGCCCTGGCTCTCCTATACAGCGGTGCCGCCACACTTCTTCATTTAGTTCTATGGGAGAGCCAAAGATTGCCCAATGGCTCTCCCATAGAACTATATGGAGGGGGTGTGGCGGCCCCCGCTTTGGACGGTAGTCACTACGTAACGCTGTAAAGGAGAGCTGGGGCTCTAAACAGGAGATTGCGGGGGACCCCAGCGCTCGGACCCCCTGTGATCTAAAACTCATCCCCTATCCTTCAAATAGGGGACACGTTTTTTTACATGATACTTGTCCTTTAAGTATCACATAAAGAAATTTAACATTTCTATCAGAAAAATATAGGAGGGAGACAGCATTTTATTGTACTTATTCAAGCACCACAAAAACATTTTTAAAATCCATTGCTGTCATAAGGGTGTATTCACAGATACAGTATCCTGCATATATCTCATATACAGGATTTGAAGCTGCAGATTTTATGCTGCAGAGTTCAATGTAAACTAAATGACTGAACATGGCTTTAAATCTGCAGCATCAAATCCTGCGCATCAAATATGCGCAGGATACTATACATGTGAATACAGCCTTGCTAACAAAATCATACGCTCAAAGTGATTTCTTGCTTTTAAAAAGATATTTGAATCTACCTAGATATACCTGTTGCGTTCATTACATCTCCCATAGAGACTGCTCCCAACTTGAGGGATCCTGCAAATCCCCATATTTATATGCCTCTGCCCTTCAACAGTGTTCGTACGGTGACATATTGTGCAAGTATTCTCTTGCAGTAATTACTACTATGTAACCCAGTGTTTCCCAACCAGGGTGCCTCCAGATGTTGCAAAACTACAACTCCCAGAATGCCTGGACAGCCAAAAGCTGGCAAAGGCTGTTCAGGCATTCTGGGAGTTGTAATTTTGCAACATCTGGAGGCACCCTGGTTGGGAAACGCTGATGTGACCACTTGTATTTACACCTATCCACATTATAACTATTTTTGTTATATGTTAGTTAATTTTGTTATCATATATATATATATATAGACCGTGATTGTGACACCCGAGTGGCACCTTTTTTTGTATTATACCCCCTTGGGAGGAATTCTTCAATTTTAATGTAATATTTAATAATAAAGATTTATATATTCTGTAACAATTACGGTTTAAATGACTCCATTTTTTCATTTTGTAGTTTTGTATGTATATGGGAGGTAATATATCAATATTTATTGCAAGGGTATGTATATTTTACACATTGGCCCTCATTTACTATTCTAAACCCGACTTCTTTTGTCGGGTTTTTTTGGCGCATCTTTGTCTGCGACATCGTGCGCCAGTCTGCGACACAATGCGACATTTTTTCCCGACGGACCCGATGTGGATTCTCCCAAACCCGAAAAAGGGGCGTAACCCGACATTTCTGAGCTTTCCCACGTATTTATAAAGGTTTCCAACCCGAATTTGTTGAATTGTTGTGGATTTTTTCCCGACAACTCAGAGGAGTTGGAAACCAAAACCTACAAAACCCAGTGCGACAAACAGGATGCGACATAATAATAAATACCAGGGGAAAAAAGCAGTCGGGTAAGAAAGCAACATGGACTTACAACCCGATTTTCTAAGTAAATGAGGGCCATAGTGTATTGATAATTGAGTAGTTCTTAATTCTTACATACCCAATATCTGAAATAAATTTTTTTAAATGAAGAATATTAGAAAGGTTAATAAATAAAAAGTTCTTGAATCTAAAAGTGCAAAAACTGAAGATGATATATATGGGCCCCAAGCCATAACAAAGGATCTGTGATAGGACCACTGCCCTAAGACATATCTGTGACAGCTCATCAAGCCTTATTATCAGGCCGGACTTACTGTGACACGCAGTTCCAGCGGGGAAAGCTCATACACTAGCTGAATGCATCCAAAAATGGGATCCTGTGGGACATGAGCCCCAAGTGTGTAAACTGTATTGGTTGTAATACTGGATAACAATTATGACATGACTTACATCAGTTTTCCGCAACGGTTGCAAAACCACAACTCCCAGCATGCCCTGACAGCCGAAGGCAACAACTGGTGAGCCACAAATTTGGATAACACAGATGTACAGTATAATGTTTAATGAACGTAGATAATATTTGTGGGCCCCATATCTTATCAAAGGGTCTGTGATAGGATGAATGCCTGAAATATATCTGTGACAGCTCATCAAGCCTTATTATCGGGCCGGACAGAGTGTGATACGCAGTTCTAGCGGTGTAAGCTCATACACTAGCTGAATGCATCCACTAAATGCTTCACTGCTTCATTTCTGCCCCATGCCAAAAGAGATCTGACAGGCTCCATGTGTGAAAGGATGAAGAGAGTGGCAGAATTCACATTGTCAGAGGAGTGATAACAGGGTACGGCCAAGTCTAGCTGCAGTAAGCACAGATACTGTGAAGGGCTGAATAATAATATGGAGAGGTTCCAGTGCCAAGCTGATAAGGGAAAGGAAGAGGAGGGGTCTTCATTACGAATCGCAGCCTGTTGCTAAGGAAAGGTCATGAAAGGACAGCAGCCTCTTCCAGGGAGTGCTGGCAACGTTTCCAATATTCTCCAGTAGAGTACTGACTCACCCCCAGCACCATTCGGCACTAATAGCTGGCTCTTCACAGCCCATCGGATGCCTGTGTGTGTCTCCGAGCTGTAATTGAGCCGAGACATGACAGCCGTCTCTGCCAGGCCCTCACACAGCCTCGGTGTTTCCTAGATCCGCTTCACCGACCCCATCAAATAGGATGAATGGAGGGCGATTGAGACATTTGCCTTGGTGCAATCTAATGAAGCTTGTCACGCATCATGTACGGGACATGGGCTATGTCATCGTGTCATCTGTACACCGAGCGGCCTGCATCATGGAGCGCGGCGGACACATCACCCGAGTCCTAGCAACAGCTGTTACTAAGAGGGGTTAGGTGTATACATCACAATAATAAAAACACAAATGACAAAAGGAAGTGCAAAAAAAAAAAAGTCGCTGTAGAATCGCAACATTGAAACAAGTAATGACTGCCTGCCATTGTAACAATAATTACATTATCCATCTACAAATAGAAACGCAATAGAATTCCAGTATTAAAAGGCACCTAACATCATTTATAGATAACATTTATAGATAAAAACTATTTACTGACAGCTACCAAGCCCTCACCCTTAGGGTCTATTCACACATACAGTATCCTGCGCATATTTAATGGAGAGGATTTGAAGATGCTAATTTGATGCTGCAGATTTTAATGTAAACTAAATGACTGGACACAGCTTCAAATCTGCAGCATCAAATATGCATGTGAATACTTATGAATAAACACTTAGACATGCCATATTTTGCTGCATATTTTCTGACTTAAAGGGGTATTCCAGGCAAAACCTTTTTTTATATATATATCAACTGGCTCCAGAAAGTTAAACAGATTTGTAAATTACTTCTATTAAAAAATCTTAATCCTTCCAATAGTTATTAGCTTCTGAAGTTTTCTGTCTAACTGCTCAATGATGATGTCACGTCCCGGGAGCTGTGCATGATGGGAGAATATCCCCATAGGACCTGCACAGCTCCCGGGACGTGAGTCATCAGAGAGCAGTTAGACTGAAAACAACAACTCAACTTCAGAAGCTAATAACAATTGGAAGGATTGATATTTTTTAATAGAATTAATTTACAAATCTATTTAACTTTCCGGAGTCAGTTGATATATAAAAATATGTTTTTGTCTGAAATACCCCTTTAAGTCGGTAGGAAAATATGAAGCAGCAAATACGCAGCAAAATATGGGACATGTGACCCTACCCTTAAGCGGTATATAAAATGGTATTAAATTGTAACCTTATTTACCTGAACTCAGAAGATCAATCCTTAAATGACTCCCTGGGGTCCATACTACTCAATAGGATGGAAACCATCTGTTACGATTGGCTGAGCACAAGCAACCGAAGAATCACCTGTTCTTGAAATTGGGGGAAGGGGGGTTCTGTAGCGTGACAGATCTGTGCATTCTTCTGTCATCTGATCCACACACATAGGGGGGTATTTATCAATTTTGCCTGTTGACAGTTTCTTTTTACCCTTCTTTTTTTCACTTTGGTTTTTGTGGACATGCACCAAATTTATCATTTGGTACAAGTTGTTAGTAATTTTGGCTCAAATGTTGAAATCAGCTGTTCACAGCGCCTTTTACACAGAACTTACCGCCACAGAGGACGCGTATTTTACCCTGTAGAGCAGCCATTTCGGAGTCCCTCCTGCAGTATATCAGCAAGTGACGTGAGTAATTTTCTTTTGTGGGGTTTATAGCCATCATGTGAAATGGATTTTATTTTTAACTTGAGTGTTTTTTTGGGGGGGGTTACTTTAGTGCAGTGGTCTTCAAACTGTGGCCCTCCAGATGTTGCAAAACTACAATTCCCAGCATGCCCGGACAGCCGTTGGCTGTCCGGGCATGCTGGGAGTTGTAGTTTTGCAACATCTGGAGGGCCACAGTTTGAAGACCACTGCTTTAGTGCTTCCCTTTCCTGAACCTGTGCGGCCATGTCCAATGCTGGCTCAACGGAGGGTGAAGGTCCCTCAGAGACAACTATGTCGCAGGATAGTAGTGCGCAGCCCCTGGAGGTGTCGCTGCTTTCACAAAAAAAATGTTTTAATGTATTTTGACACCTTTTACATTTTCTGACATTGCTATGTGTGTTTTCCATGTACAAAATTTCTTGGCGGTTAATCGCGCCAAAAAAAATTGCGCCAAAGATCAATTGGCGCAAATGATGAGTTATTGACCAAAGTAAAAATCACACACAGGACCGTGTGATTTTGAGAAAGTTGTAAAAATGACAGTGGAGAAAATGCGCCAAACTTTGGCACAAAAAAACACTGCGCCAAAGTATTGCGCCAAAGTTACAGGAAAATAAAACGCATAAATCCTTTGATAAATACCCCCCATAATCCCCTTTTCTGACCACCAGTTTCTGATCTCAAAGTGATCATTTATTGAAGTCTTACAAAAATAAATCCTATTTTTTGAGATAAAGAGAATCATCATCCCGCAAAGGTGGAAATGTCAGATGATCCATCTCTATGTGAATATATAGTTTGCTACCCGTGTATGTTTACATATCACTCATAAAAAAAGAGTAAATGTAAGGGGTGGATTCACACGGACTGAAAGCAGTGAACTTCACCTGAGGACCCGCATTAGTGAAAATACAGTGGAAGAGAAGTTGATGAGATTTTAAAGGGGTATTCCAGGAAAAAACTTTTTTAATATATCACCTGGCTCCAGAAAGTTGAACAGATTTGTAAATTACTTCTATTAAAAAATCTTAATCCTTTCAGTACTTATTAGCTTCTGAAGTTAAGGTTGTTCTTTTCTGTCTAAGTGCTCTCTGATGACACCTATCTCGGGAACCGCCCAGTTTAGAAGAGGTTTGCTAAGGGGATTTGCTTCTAAACTGGGCGGTTCCCGAGACACGTCATCAGAGAGGACTTAGACAGAAAAGAACAACCTTAACTTCAGAAGCTCATAAGTACTGAAAGGATTAAGATTTTTTTAATAGAAGTAATTTACGAATCTGTTTAACTTTCTGGAGCCAGATGATATATAAAAAAAAAAAATTTGTTTCCTGGACTACCCCTTTAACAAATTATATGACCCAGTGCAATTCATGTCTGATCTGTGGGGGTCCAAACTAGAAAAGCACTTCTGTGTTCTATCAAATGATGTAGCCCATTTGTGCAGGGAATGGGGATATGCTCACATAGTTTACTGCCAAATAATTGCTGAAATTCCAGGGGTATTTAGACAATTTGAGCTATTTTTTTCTAATTTGCATCCGGCTTCTCTGAAGATCACTCCCAAGAGATAAGCATGTAAAAAGTGTCATGTCACTTTTTGGCGTATTTGAAATGCATGTGCAAAAAATATGTAGCCTTTAAAAGGGAATCTGTCAGCTCTGTTGGCTGCTAAGAGCTGCAGGCATTGTAGGATAGCTGTTAGGGAATAAGAGCAAACTGTACCATTTCTGGAGATGATGGTGGTTGTCAAATTTATAAAATCGCCTTTTCATTTCTCAGCCAAGAGTCCAGGAGGCAGGGCCTAGCTGCTCAAATGCCATAGCCCGGTACACCGCTTTACTTGCCCTCACCTCCCAGCCATTCCTTGACTGACGTATAGGGCTCGCATTGTCAATAAAAAAAAAGGCTGTGAGGTTGAGCAAGGAGGCATGCCAAGTTGTGTCACCTGAGCAGCTTGGTCCCGCTTCATTGACACTTAGCTGATAAATAAAAAGGAGATTTTATCAGTTTGGCAAGCACCATCAGCTCCAGGGAAGGTACAGTTTGCGTTTTTACCCTCTGCGCTTGTCTTGGGGCTAAGTTGTATAGGGGATTCTATAATCAGGAAGACGGATAGAATAATTTGTCGCCAAGACCACCTCAACCAAATGGTTTGCTGTCTCCCTGGTGCCAGGGTTCGGCATGTGGTGGAAAGGGTGGACAAATTACTAGGGGGGGCTGGGGATGACCCAGGTGTTGTGGTCCATGTGGGAACCAACGACAGAATACATGGTAGGTGGAGGTCCTTGAAGAATAATTACAAGGAACTAGGTGCCAAGCTGAAGGGAAGGACCTCTAAGGTTGTGTTCTCTGGAATACTTCCTGTGCCATGCGCATCGCAGGAAAGACAGCGGGAGCTTAGGGAGTTAAATGCATGGCTTAAGTCGTGGTGTGAGGGGGAAGGGTTTGGGTTTTTAGAGCACTGGGCTGACTTTTCATTGGGGTACAAACTCTATTCTATGGATAATTTGCACCTGAATGGAAGGGGGTCCGTTGTAGTCGGGCAGAGAATCCTGGAAGGGGTGGCTGAGTATTTAAACTAGGTGAATGGGGGGAGGATAATAAAGCAAAGAAAGCAGACAGTGGGATGGATAGGTTAGAGAGGGGTCAGGACATAATGGTCGGTGGAGAGGAGTCCTGTGGGGGGAGATTAAGAGCAGTGGATAAGGAGATCCATGGGTTAAAAACAGCCGTAAAAATAAATGTAGCCCGAAAAATTGTAACCCCAATAATTCAAAAAATTCCATTAGCCCCAATAACTCAATAACTACAATAAGCCCCATTAACTCAAAAAATACCATTAGCCCCAATAGCTTAAATAATAATGTTAGACCCAATAACTCAAAAAATCCCATTAGCCCCAATAGCTTAAATAATAATGTTAGACCCAATAACTCAAAAAATCCCATTAGCCCCAATAACTTAAATGGTACAATTAGCCCTTGTAACTCAAATAATAACATTAACCCCAATAACTCAGAAAATCCCATTAGTGACACTATATATGTAAAACTTAATGGAAATATAAAGTGTATGTTCACAAATGCCAGAAGCCTAGCAAATAAAATGGGGGAGCTTGAGGCCTTGATACTGGAGGAACATATTGATATAGTTGGGGTCACTGAGACATGGCTGGACTCCTCGCATGACTGGGCTGTCAATCTGCAGGGGTTTACATTGTTTCGCAAGGATAGAATGAACAGAAAAGGTGGTGGAGTCTGTCTGTATGTAAGAAGTGGTATGAAAGTCAGTGTGAACGATGCCATAGTGTGTGATGATTCTGAGGATGTGGAATCATTGTGGGTAGAATTACAAAAGGAGGGAAATACTGAAAAAAAATAGTATTTGGTGTAATCTACAGACCCCCTAATATCACTGAAGAGATAGAAGGTCGGCTGCATAAACAAATAGAGAGGGCCGCCCGGGCAGGTACAGTGGTAATAATGGGAGATTTTAACTATCCAGATATAGATTGGGGCCTGGGGCTGGCTAAAACTACAAAGCGGAGAAAATTCCTAAATTTATTGCAGGATAATTTTATGGGCCCGTTTGTGGAGGACCCAACAAGAAGTGATGCCTTGTTGGATCTGATCATTTCCAACAACGCAGAGCTGGTTGGTAATGTAACTGTGCGGGAAAACCTTGGTAATAGCGACCACAATATAGTTACTTTTGACTTAAAATGTAGAAAACAAAGACAGGCGGGGAAGGCAAAAACATATAACTCTAAAAAAGGCAAACATCCCTGGGCTGAGGGCTGCACTACAGGACATAGACTGGGGGGAGGTGTTGTCAAATACTGATACAGAAGGTAAATGGGACATCTTTAAATAAACTCTAAATAACTATACAGCTAAATATATACCATAGGGGAACAAATATAAACGACTTAAACTAAATCCTACATGGCTGACAAATGATGTTAAAAGAGCAATAAACAACAAAAAAATAGCCTTCAAAAAATACAAATCTGATGGGTCAGCTATAACATTTAAACAGTACAAGGAGCTTAATAAAATCTGTAAAAATGTAATAAAAACAGCAAAAAAATCTAAATGAGAGACAGGTGGCCAAAGAAAGCAAAACTAATCCTAAATATTTTTTTAGATATATAAATACAAAAAAAATGAAGGACAGAGCATGTAGGACCCCTTAATAATGATAATGGGGAGGTTGTCACGGGCGATCAAGAGAAGGCGGAGCTACTGAATGGGTTCATTAGTTCTGTATAGACTATGGAAGAACTGACATTGGCCAGGTCAGTGCTGGTAACACATCATGTAATGTACTGAACTGGCTTAATGTAGAGATGGTACAAGGTAAGTTAAGTAAAGTAAATGCAAGCAAATCTCCAGGACCGGATGGACTACACCCAAGAGTTCTTAGAGAGGTAAGTTCAGTAATATCTGTACCCCTGTTCATGATATTTAGAGATTCTCTGGTATCTGGTATTGTGCCAAGGGACTGGCGCAAGCCGAATGTGGTACCAATCTTCAAGAAGGGCTCTAGGTCTTCCCCAGGAAACTATAGACCGGTAAGTCTAACGTGCATTGTGGGTAAATTGTTTGAAGGACTTATAAGGGATTACATACAGGAATACATAGGGGATAATTGTATTATAAGTGATAACCAGCATGGGTTTACTAAGGATAGAAGTTGTCAAACCAATCTAATTTGCTTTTATGAAGAGGTGAGTTGAAGCCTTGACAGAGGAATGGCTGTGGATATAGTGTTTCTGGATTCTGCTAAAGCATTTGATACTGTCCCTCATAGACGTCTGACAGGTAAGTTAAGGTCTTTGGGCTTGGAAACTTTAGTTTGTAACTGGATTGAACACGTACTCTGATTGGTCCCCGGTTATTAGTGGTGTACCCCAAGTTTCTGTACTGGGCCCGCTGTTGTTTAATTTATTTATCAATGATATAGAGGATGGTATTAACAGCTCTGTTTCTATCTTTGCAGATGACACCAAGCTTTGTAGCACGGTACAGTCTATAGAGGATGTGCATAAGTTACAAGATGACTTGGATGGACTAAGTGTCTGGGCATCCACTCGGCAAATGAGGTTCAATATGGATAAATGTAAAGTTATGCATCTGGGTACTAATAACCTGCATGCGTCGTATGTCTTAGGGGGGATTAAACTGGCAGAGTCACTGGTAGAGAAGGATCTGGGTGTACTTGTAGATCACAGACTACAGAATAGCATGCAATGTCAGGCTGCTGCTTCCAAGGCCGGCAGGATATTGTCATGTATCAAAAGAGGCATGGACTCAAGGGACAGGGACATAATACCCCCCATTTATAAAGCATTGGTACGGCCTCACCTGGAATATGCTGTTCAGTTTCGGTCACCAGTCCATAAAAGGGACACTGTGGAGCTGGAAAGGGTGCAGAGACGCGCGACTAAACTAATATGGGGCATGAAACATTTTAGCTACGAGGAACGATTAAAGGAGTTACAATTGTTTAGTCTTGAGAAGAGACGTTTAAGGGGAGGGGGGGATATGATAAACGTATTTAAGTACAGTATATAAATGGCCCATACAAAAAAATATGGAGAAAAACTGTTCCAGGTTAAACCCCCCCCCCCCCCAAAGGACGAGGGGGCACTCCCTCCGTCTGGAGAAGAAAAGGTTTAGTCTAAAGGGGCGACACACCTTCTTTACCATGAGAACTGTGAATTTATGGAACAGTCTACCTCAGGAACTACAGCAGGAACAATTAATAGCTTTAAAACAGGGTTAGATACATTCCTGGAACAAAATAACATTAATGCTTATGCAGAATTATAAAACAACATCCCTTCCCCTTATCCCCTTACACCCTTCCCTTCAATTCCCTGGTTGGACTTGATGGATGTATGTCTTTTTTCAACCATACTAACCATGTAAATGGCTATGTTGTGAGATTACCATAACACTGTGGCTAGCTTTTTGTGAACTAGTATTTCCTGTTTGACTTTTCTTTTTTTTTTTACTACAAATCCCACAATTCCATTTTCCTCCCTCCCACACATCAGCCACCCCACCCATTGAAACATAAACGAGCTGCAACCATTCAAAAGACCTGTGGTTTTCAATCAGGGTGTCTACAGCTGTTGCATTAGTTGCAGATTGATCCCTCCACCCATTGAAGCAGACAGGCTCCCTGTCATCAGCTGACTAGTGAGTCAGGTCTCGGACGCATTGCAACCTGGGAAAAATCTGAGACAACAGTCATTTTGTATGCTGGTAAAAATAAATAGTGGGGTGAAAATCACATAAGAATTGTGAGAAAACCGTCACACACAGGTATATACACTATATTATGAATTGCACTAACTTTACAGCCCCTGTAGCATAGTCAAATAAAACAAGATTCCTCTTTAAACACCCTGTGTGTCACAGAAATAGTAACCACTTCCCTTTAGGTGGCCATACACTTTCAAGGAGATATGCAGCGCACAACTATTGCTTTTCCCATACAGCAGAAACAAAAGTTATAACTTTCCAAAATACTTGTGTTTTCTGTCTTTCACTGTTCATCTGTAATTCGTTCCTGAGCTCTGTACAGGAAGATCAGTAGTTCTTCCAGCTGGTGTGACTTTCAAGTCCATAGAGCTGCATTAGGCAGCCATATTAGGCTTGGAAGATCACTACTCCCACAATGCACCAGGAGGGTTTTCTTCCTCCTGCTCTCCAGCCTGACAAGCCGCCCCTTATGAATATTCATTAGCCCATCCCTGATAGGCTGAGCTCTACAGACTGTAACCACCCCCCCAGACAGCTCGGAGAAACATGATCCCCGCCGGCATTCTTTATGATATTATAGCAAGTACAGTGGGCTACTATCCATATGTAGTGTCCCGGTACTGGACATGGTCCTGTACCTTGTGTCGTAAGTCCCCAGGTTAAGAACCTTCCAGGTCACGTGATTGTGCCACTTGATGTACCACAATCCTTTGCAATAGGACTGACAGGTTTGGGAATCCAATAAGCTTTGATCCTGCCCCTGGCCATATAAGGGCGCTGTATCCAATCATCTCTCTCTTGGGTTCCGGACTAACAGAGAGAACACAGCTCCGTTTATACCTACAAGAAAAATCTAGGCCTGAAGCCTATCTCTTCAGCATCTTGCTAACCGTGAGTTTATCCAACTCTCTCCTAAAATCCTACCTGACTACTGAACCTGAATCAAACCCCTAAATTCAGTGGAAAAGCGTAAAACAATCCTCAAAGCTTATTCCCTACAAAGTCCCAACTAACCTGTGAGGAGCCTAAGTACCGGTCCTCTGTATAGACTGTTTGCTGATTTCATCCTGCATAAAATCTGCAGTAAAGTTATTTCCAGTTTACTACAATTCTGGTTGTGGACAATCCTTTATTCCTCCCTATCGTTCCTGGGATGGGTGGCGGTAGGATATATATATGAGGAGGAACCCGCACCCTGGCGTCATGACAGTTAAGGGTTAATGCTACACCCTTTCATCACTGCACAGCTACACCTTATTTCACCCTACACCCCCCCAAGCTACCACACATTTCTCCAGTGGTGGCCAAACTATTAATCCCAGAATTCCTGGACAGCATTTGGCTATCCAGGCATACTGGGATTAGAAGTTTGGCCACTGATGGAGACATGTGGATAGCAGCCCACTGTACTTGCTATAATATCATAAAGCATTCTTTACAGCAGTGTGATCAGCACCGCATCCCCCTGCCCGATCCCTGTCCCCGCCGGCATTATATGTGAAATTATAGTAAGTACAGTGGGCTGCTATCTATGTGTCTGCAGTGGTGGCAAAACTACTAATTGCTGAGTGAAGCTGTGTAAGCTGTGTGTTCACATAGCCAGAATGAGCATGAGCGCAGACAGTGCAGTGTTCATTTCTATTGGACAGGGGGGAGGTGGGGGGGAGAGGGAACTCATTAGCTCATTAGGATGGGAGGGGATATGCATATGGGAGGGAGTGGGGGCATTACTTTATTATAATTTTCTCAGTGTGGAGAACAGGGGGCAGGGCAGCAGCTTACAGGAAGTAGGAGGGGAGGATTGTGGGAAATGTAGTATTTAATGAGTCTGCTTCTCCCTCCATGCTGCAAACAGAGGGATCTTTGGAAGGCCAGATCAGGTGATCTGCTGAGCCGATTTTGATAAGATAAGATGTATTGCTGGATAGGTCTTTACAAAATCTATACGATTAGGTAAAGTTTTTTTTTTAAACATCAGTGCTGCATATCTCCTTTAAATAGCTGCTTTCCAAAAGCTCATTTAGCTGACCACCATTCTACCTGATTTCCTCCTACCATACTGTTATATGCTTGGTTTGGTCAAACATGCAAGTGTTTTTGGTTTGGTCAAAATTTCTCTGGCTTATTTTCAGTGATGACAGTCAAACATCCTAAAATTCAACATGCCCAATCCCTTCTTCACCTGACATCTGCCAGTGGAGGAGAATAGGGATACTCCCATGCACATTAGGTGGTCGTCCAAGGCCGATTTATTTGGTTGGCGCTCTTTTAAGGTGTATGGCCACATTTAGACCTCCAAGGATGGTAACAGCAGTAACTACTAAATTAGATTTCAGAAAAACTTTTTTATTTTTTATTTGTTTTACTGAAAAGTAAACAACCAGCGGCCACATGGCCCCTCAGAGGTAATGATGGCATACAAAAAGGAGAAGACAGTAAGGCCTTGATGGACAAGGTCACTTGTACAAAACGTAAACGACAAAATCCTGAGGCACAAACCACATAGGCCTACACAGTGGGTAACTGGAATATGTTAGAGAACAAGGAAACAAATTAACAACCGGCGAACGGTCGCCATGTAAACTTAGAACTCAGCACGATGTCCAAATAGGGTTTTCACCACCATACATCCAGAAAATAATGGTGAACAGGTATGAGAGATAATAGACAGGTGACAGGACGAACAGATGCTGATTTAGAAAGTGGACATATAAGAAAACAAAAAGGAAACTATACAGTATAAGTACTAATTAGGCAGTACTATTACGAAGCACGAGAAGTGGACATGAGTATGTACATTGGGTAAGAGGAGAGGAGAACCAAGCACCCCACACTGAAAGGAATTTACACGGAAATTTCCTGTTTTTGTAAACTATGTGGGAAAAGGGTATCACAGCATTAACCAGAGCCTATCATTGAGGGTGACTGCCTCCCTGGCCAAGAACAAAGTTTCCCTAAAGAATGTGCGGACAAGATGTGTCCACAGCTCTTTGTTTAATACACCAGATTAGAGGGTTAGCTGGGGGGCTGCACAATCTGAGCGAGAAGTCGGAGGACAGAAAAACGTATCCTCTCACCTAGCCCAAGTATTTTAGGTATATTGCCCTAACGTAGGTAGCTGCATCAAGAAGCTTGAAGTCTAGACTCTTCAGAGGTTAACATACATTGCTTTGCTTGTCCACAAAGCAAGTGCAGTCTTCTTATTATACTAATCTCTGCCCACTCCCTTCTTTTACTGCATCAATAATTCCACCTACATCTCAGCTTCAGTCTTCTCTATACATCCATCCACCCCTCCCCACCCTCATACACAGGCCTACATCCCCGGCCCTGACCTAAATCAAGTCAACCGGAGGGCAGACAACCAGAAACACTGGCGTAAAGTGAATTCACAAAGAAAAAGCTATATCTCGAGTACCACTAGCAACCTTTAAAAGACACTGGCAAGGCAGTCATTCCGAATGTATATCAATCTCGGCACGCAGCTTTCAAGTGGGTAGATGTCTCTATTGTTTAAAGGCATAATCTACATTTTCCATGGATTTATTTTACCTATACACTAGCTGCACACTTAAGCTGCAGTTCTTGAAGCCTGAATGGTCCAGTTACAATGGCTTGTCATTTGTCTATGTTCCAAAACAATAGGTGGCTTCATTGCTACTAATGAAGTGTCTGCTGCACAGAGAGTACAGCAGACCCTCGGGGTGAGAGAAGCACGACAGTCCCCCCCCCCCCCCCCCCCCCGTGTGCATATCATAAATGATATGAGACATCCATGAAGATGTACAGAAATACACAAACCAAGTGCACATTTTACATGTGTAGCTAAACACTCATTGAAGACCCACAGATGGCAGGTGCATAGTCAATCACCAATACAGATAGGTGGGTGCCAATATGTACATTCTGCTACATCAAGACGAAGTAGGTAAAATAGCATAAAGCGAGCCAAAACCTCAACATTCCAGCGATGACAGAATCTGTATTCGTCTGAAACCTACTAAAATTATAGATGATAACAATGGAGGCTGCTAGGCACATACAAAGGAACTAGATTCCAACTGAGAACATCTAAAAATGCACACTGTGATGCTGGTGGCCAAATTGGATATTTAGGCAATACTTACGTGGATATTTAGGATATACTTACATGCGAATACTGTAGCAGCAATGTGGATGAGATTTTAAGAAACCTCCTGCACACTTTGGAAAAATCTGTATGGAATATGCGCAAAAACTGACTTACACAGCAAATCTTCAATCCGTAGCATGTCGATTTATGTCAGTGTTTTCCAAACAGTGTGCCTCCAGCTGTTGCAAAACTACAACTACCAGCATGCTGAGAGTTGTAGTTCTGCAACAGCTGGAGGCACCATGGTTGGTTTATGTTGTGGATTTGTTACAGATCCCCCCTCCAATTGATTTTAATATGGAATTCAAAATGCATATAACAAATCCCCAATTAAATTTATTGTTATGGATTTTGCTGCAGATTATTTTTTATTTTTACTTTCTGCATCAAATGTTGCATGATTTGGTGTAGATTTCCCACTGCAAATCTTCCTGTGGCAATACTGTGGAATTTACACAAAAATAATAATGATAATAATAAATATTTATTTATATAGTGCCAACAGATTACGCAGCACTTCACAGTTTTGGGGCACGAATAAAGACATGATCCTCAGTATTGGCCATTCCAGTCGAACTTAACCTTGGAAAGGCAAAAATCCTGGGTGTAAACAGTTTTTTAAGAAAACATTGGCCCAGATTCATCATTCTGACAGACAGAAATGAGTCGGGATAGCAACCAATCACAGCGCAGCCTTTATTTGACCAAAGCAAGTTGAAAAATGAAGGAAGAGCAGTAATTGGTGGTTTTCTGTCACAGATTATCAGACACATTTTGGATCAATCTGGACCATTGTCGGTATCAAGACTGACATTACAAGAAGAAACGGCTTCACGATCTGTATGTAACAGGTGCGCATTGTTGAGACCTATATGTAGCTATAACCAGGGGTCAAGTTCTCGTAAAAAAAACATGGGAACTCTTCCAAGATTTCCAATTAAGGGCTGTTCCTGCTAATGGAAACAGTGTTCCTGCTGTGGAAAAAGTGCATAAACACAGTTCCCAAGCGTTCCTGCAGGACTTGAGCTCTGGCTATAACTATAGGTAATTGTGGCCATAAGATGAAATGCAGAAGACGTAACGAACGAGTCATATTAAATGGGCACTGTCAGAATGTACATCTTGGCAGATAAATAGGTTTGAACACTTTTTCTGTTACTCATTGCTGAATTTTTTTTCCAAAAAATGGCCTAAGCATAATCCTGCTAAAGGAGGCCACTGCCACCAATAAGGGGGGGAATTGGTCTGTACAATATTTAGGTAAGTGGTACATATCACAGTCATATCCACATAAATATTGCCCATCACACCATCTTGTCAACTTCTCATAGTGTGTCTTGTTGCTATCTCTTGACCAGGTAAGTGATGGACAAGCACCTGTCCATCCACATGGAAAAAGCTAATATGATTCATCAGACCAGAAAGCCTACTTCCATTTCTTTATGGTTTAATTGTAATTCTCTTTTGCCCATTGTAAATGCTTTCAGCCATGGACAGGGGTCAGCATTGGCTGTCTGATCGGTTACACAGCTCCATACACACGTGTGATCTGACCCCTTTCATCATGGCCAGCAGGACCATTTTCAGCAGTTTGCTCTACAGTAGCTCTTCTGTGGGATCAGACAAGACAAGCTAGCCTTCATTTCTCACACAAACGAATGAGCCTTGGGCAACAATGACCTGTATCTAGTTGACTGGTTCGCTTTTCCATTTCTGACAACTAATAACCAATGCATGCTGGGAAAATCCCAAATTACTTGGGGTTTAGGAGATCCCCTTAACCAGTTGTCTAGCCATCAAGATCCTCGGACCCTTACACTTGACAATTATTCTTATATAAAACACATCTACTTTTAAATCTGAGACTGTTTACTTGCTGCCTAACATACCCCACTCTACAATGATTTTTATTCACTTGACTCGTCAGTGGTTTTAAGGTTATAGCTAATCAGGGTACATAATCATAATTCTGTGTGACAACATGGTCACTTAAATCTCCATCTCATTGATGTTCAGGATCCAGAGAACACAGATCTACATCAGATACATAATTAAAGGGGTTATCCACCATAAGGTGATTTTAGTAGTTACCTGGCAGACAGTAATGGACATGCTTAGGAAGGATCTGCGCTTGTCTTGGGGCTAAATGGCTATGTTGTGAGATTACCATAACACTGTGGCTAGATGCTTGTGAACTGGTATTTCCTGTTTGACTTTTCTTTTTTTGACTACAAATCCCACAATTCCATTTTCCTCCCTCCCACACATCAGCCACGCCACACATTGAAACATAAATGAGCTGCATCCATCAAAAGACCTGTGGTTTTCAATCAGGGTGCCTACAGCTGTTGCATTAGTTGCAGATAGATCTCTCTCCCACCAAGCGATCCCTCCACCCATTGAAGCAGACAGGCTCCCTGTTATCAGCTGACTAGTGAGTAAGGTCTCGGCCGCATTGCAACCTGGGAAAAATCTGAGACAACAGTCATTCTGTATGCTGTTAAAAATAAATATTGGGGTGAAAATCACATAAGAATTGTGAGAAAACTGTCACACACAGGTACAGACACTATATTATGAACTACACTAACTTTACAGCCCCTATAGCATAGTCGAATACAAAAATTCCTGGAATACCTCTTTAATATGATGGTCAATGACAGAGAACAGATGCAGTTTAGGAATACTGGAGAATGCAGCAGAAGGGAGGAGATGGAGAAGATTCCCCATTATATGAGGCCAAACAAGGATCAAGGTGAATGAACAGGAGATAAAGTACGGTATCTTTTTTTTATTTTTATTTAGTCTGGAAGTGATTCAGTCTAAAAAATCTGAAGAATCCCAAGTTAGTGGTTTCCTCCTAATAAACGGACATGTTAACGCTTCTGATCTGCACTAGATGGCTAGATAGATACATGTCACATGACCTTTAAGCCAGCGTTGAGCATCTTGTATCTCACCATGATCAATGAGCCGTCTTTACTAACATTCAGCTAGTGTTTATGGGTCAAGATCAATGTGACAGAGTCTTATGGGCATCGTAAAACCCTGAACCAGTTACTGGAAATAAAAACGGCTTCATATATGTTTAGAGCTACAACTCCAGAAGATTTTACTACACTAGAATACACCACCGGACACAAAGGAAAACAGGTACAAACTAGCGCTGCCCATAGCAATTAACTATTGGCCCAGACTGACATGTATAGCAGCACAGCCCAGCAAGAAAAAGTGAGAATACAGAAAGTATAAACAGCAAAACCCACCACTTAAATGCAGGTTCTAAGGACATGTGACAATTTAACAGCATTATATAATTATATACGCCTATAGGGTACAACATCCCTACATTGTCTACAAGCCATAATTCAGCAAAAAAAAAAAATGGATAGTAACAGAGCACAGGCCCTGAATATCTCAACGGTGAATTACTGCTGGAGGGGAGCATCACATCATCCATCACCATATAAAATGTAATTCCAGTCTCAAGACCATTAGTTATGGCGTGTTAAGGAGTGCGGTGCCAGGGACAGGGTACAGCTGTAAAGTGTGAGTGTGTGTATAAGAGATAGATACAAGGTAGAAAGATAGATAAATAGACATGATACAGAGATATAGATAGATATGAGCTAGATGTGATACAGATATATGAATGAGATATATAGGAGCGAGCTAGATAGACACGATACAGATAGATATATGAGTGAGATAGATATGAGATAGATACCATACAGATATATAGATAGATATGATATCAGATACATAGATATTATACAGATAGATAGGATACAGATACCTAGATAGACACGATACAGATAGATATAATATGTGAGTGAGATAGATATGAGATAGATACCATACAGATATATAGATAGATATGATAACAGATACATAGATATTATACAGATAGATAGATAGGATACAGATACCTAGTAAGAAATGATACAGATAGATATATATCTGTATACATCTATATACAGATAGATGGATAGATAAATCTACAGATAGACAGACAAATAGCTATGACATAGGTAGTCCGTCAAAAACAGATATATAAAAATATGAATACAATAATTGGTTAAAGGGTACTTATTAAAAAAAAAGTTTTTATATGTTGTTAAGAAATCTATTTCTATTAGGTTTCTAAATACATGTTTTTAAAAAACATTTTATTTTTATGTTTATTTTAACTTGGGAAACCCCACCACTAGGGGTCTCCCTACATGTCCCGGCCGCTAGATTTCGGACTCATGCTGCTGGCCTGGCATGAGTCTGAAATCTAACTGCAGCCGGGACACGTGACCAAGCACAGCGCTGCTCCCTGCCAATCAGACCGTCGGGAAGGAGCGCTGTGCCCGCATCAGCTGTGGACATGGCCGGCTGGAGACAGGTGACAGAGGAAGAAGTTCTCACCTTGTCCCTGCCGGCCTGCAGCTCCTCCGTTTCTTCCCCCCGCTGCTCCAGACTCCGTGTACCACCGTGGAACTGAGGGCAGAAGCGGTCCCCCCCAGCAGGCTTCAGTGACGTAGCGCCTGCTGGGGCACACCCACATCCTCCTGCCGGCGAAGAAAAGGTACAAAACAGACCTTTTTTTTAAGCTCTTAATTTTTTTTTAAAGGGTGCAGGGGGGGTTGTGAGTTGTAGTTAGGGAACATAACATGAGTTAGTTTAGGAAAGTTTATTTAGTGACAGGTACCATTTAAAAATGTTAGGATGACACAACCTAGAGGCACCTTGCATTGACAAATACCTCTGAAAATAAGGATGTGCTGCAAAAAGGCCGCCCCTGGCATGAAAGAAAATGACTGCACTAATGATATTAGTAAAAGCAATAAGTAAAATTAAATGTAATGCAGTGAGGGGCATTACGATACAGTGACAGCCATTTTGCTCATAAACATGATAAACACACCATATGCCTTCATTGTCCTGTCAGCTGCAGAACCTTTTACATAGTAAATGCACATCAGAAACCCCTTTTGCAACTGGACAGAGGTCAAAGGTCAATAAAATGGCTGCCTCCAGAAGTGCTGTAAGTACTGTAAATTAACACTGCAGTGTTGCCTATAGCAAAGGGGTCAGGATAACTGCTAGAGCTGCAATGGAAGAAAATATAAATAACACTATGCAATACGTACAACAAAAGGATAACCCATAAGCAAAGCATTCTCCCCCTCGATCACCATGGCCCAGGAAATCCCTTCAATTCTTATAAGAAAATGGCTGCAAGGCCTTCTAAACCTACAGGAGTAGATGGATGTTGTTCTAGAAAATCTCTCTGTAAAAACCGGGGTAGACGTGCAGCAATAATGCAGGCTATTTTTCAGTCAAGCTGCAGTATGACAAGACGGAGAGGATTCCCAGTTCGCTTTACCTGGTGACACTGAATACAAGAGGAAAATCCTAGGTAAACCAGCCAAGGCCCTAGCAGGTAGATGACACTAACATTACGGTTAAGGTTACCAATACCTTACTTCTACAGGTCTAGAGGTGCTTGGTTACACACAACAGCCTGCGTGCCGCACCCCAGTGCATTGTGGTCCTCCTGAGCATGAAGCTCTCGGTTTTCTGATGGCCTCCATTATCACTAAGACTAATGCTTACATTCTGTCCACTCCATCTTAATCATACGGCCACAAAAGAGAATAAATCAATGAGATTCTAGGTAGGAAAGATTGGGATCGCAGCTTGAGAATAAGCCCTTTCTTATCAGTGAAGAAGCATAAAACCACCACTTGGATGTAACTCATGCATGAAATGTAAAGACATCCATCATCTCGGCAGACCCCCTTCACATGTAGCTTCACCCACTGCCCCTCCACTGTCCTAGGAAAATTACTTACATGGACCAAGGCTACAGCAATCTTTGAGGATCCCCAGCTCCAGAATAGCATGACTTGCTCTATCCTTCAAGCAGCACGTTGGAAGCTATGGTGCAGATTGCAATAAACTGTCCTTTCTGCATATATGTGTATACAAATACATTATATAGGTTTATTATGTCACAGGTCCAGCTGTGTCCTGGCTAGCGTTACTGACCTCCCAAGAGTCAATACTGTCTTCAGCAGAGCAGGCAATCTATAGACACAGCCCTCCCTCTCTTTATCTGTTCTCTTCTCCTCCGTGATATCACAGCTAGCACTTCTTCTTCCAGCGAGGCTGCGGAGGACATCAAAATTTGTATTACTGTCCCCCACTAGTCCTCCTTTTACTCCCCTCCTCCTAGGGCAGCACACAGGAGGGGAGTGGGATGTGGGATGGTGCAGAACAGCACGGAGAGAGAGATGAAAAAGGCGGCGTAGGGATGCAGTTCGGTCCTAAGCTAATGAATGGTGCAGTGCTCCTGTTGTCATGGAAACGCAAAGAGGAAAAAATCATCGCCATATAAGGAGCGGTGACATGGATTCTGGGAACAAATTGGAATATACAAAATGAAAAGGAAAATAGAAAAAAAGAAAAAAAGAAAAAGTCGATGATGTACGCTCGGCGAATGTCGGACAGAAATGTTAAATTACTGACGGCACAGCGATGCAGCTAAGGGATTGCACCTCAAGGTAGAGAGCACACATCCTGGCATGGCTGTGCGTGCTAGCAAGGCCCTGCTGCGATCAGAAGGGAGCGATAGCACGAAAGGAGGAGGGTGGGGGGGTTGTTTCTGCGACAGGTGGCCCACTGACAGGAAGAAGCAGCCTGTCCATGCCACCGGCACAGCCAAGCTGAAGGAATTTTAACCTCTTCCAAACCAAGAGTAGAATAAAGCGGCAACTTCTTTGGATCAGATTTTTCCTTCGAAAGGGGATTAAATAAAATTACAGCTCTACACATTGCATTTCCTTGTCACTTGTCACTATACATATACCACAAGGCACTCTCTGGCAAGCAATGTATCTGATTAAGCGTACAGATCCATATAATCAGGTTTCCAGGAAGGAAGACAAATGCTCCATTATGCTAAGATAGACCCTGCAAGGTTTAGTACCGAGGGCCCTAATAAAATCTAACCCAAGTGATGTCATCCAAAGACTCTCCATGACTGAAATGAGATTCTACATGAAGGCAGCACCGAGACTAGCTGCTATATGGACTGAGATTTCTGAATATACAGAATTTATTAGACTTTAAAAACAGCCAAAAAACTATTGGGATTGTGAAAATCACACTGTATGCAATGGTACAATGTCACAAAGCTGTCCTAAAGGCAGGGTGCCCGATTCCTAAAAGAAGAACTTTGTCTCAGGCAGCACTCTTCCTTTACTGCAGGAGGCTGCAATTTTGGCTGCAATTTTGGCAGAAAAACAAACCATTCCTGTCTCTAATATAGAGAAAAGGAAGGGAAGTGGTTATTGCTTGCACCGATATGGCAACAACCAATTCTGCATCTGAAAATCTGTACTATTCATCTGAATGGGGAATTTTCAGATATGTAGAAGAGTCATAGACATTTCTGTAGCAAATCTGTTGCACGTGAGATAACCCTAGAACAAACCGAAGCTGAAGTATAAACATCATAGCAATAAGTTATTGGTCCTTATGTAAAGCACAGATCGTGCCAAAGACTTTCAAAAAGAGCGACTGTGAAATCACCTATTTATCAGCGCCATGGAAAGGGAACTCTACTGTAGAAAAGCACAGAAGGTTATATATCCGGAAGATAATTCCATTATGTTCATCCACACTAAATGATGATCATGCATCCATGAGAATAATGTGCATGCACGCACATTATTCTGCTTCATGTATTAAGTTTGATAACTACTAGCTACCATAATGCATTGAAAACTTCCTAAAACTGCAGTGGATGTAGGGTACACTTGAATTCAGGCTGGTTTCACACCGGAGCGGTCCAAAATTGGAATGCTGTTTGCAACAAATCTGTTTTTACACAGGCTAAAGTGGGGCAAGGCAAAGAGCTACGGATTATCTGCCATGGTTTTGGTAATTATTCTGGATCATCAAGTGAAGAAGAAACACATACAATAATGACATAATACTCCTTAACTGATGTCAAATATCACAAGCCATTGTGAAAATTAACATAGAAATTAATGTACAATTTTTGTTAAAAAAATAAGGGGTTGTCCAGTCAAAGAAACAACTTACTGTCTATCAGGTTAACCAATGTCAAAAAGCAACTTATTAACATAATGTTGTACTGCACAGATTTCTTCATATCAGCTGAGCGGTCTGGCTTGTAGGTGAGACATCACCTCACACATCCTTGCTCCCCCCCCCCCTCCCTCTTGTCTACTCAGGATAAGACCAGTAATGTGAAGGTGGAGCTCATATTACTGATGATTAGATTTTAAGGCACCAAAAAGACTTTCTCAGATAAGACTGCAAAGAGCCTGTTCTGACTTAAACTACTCTGAATGTGAAAGGTGTCTTGCTGTCTTAAAATCTGATGAGCAGTAATATAGGTTACCCTCTTCCCATAAATGGTCTTATTGCTGGTAGATGTGTAACAGCTAGAGGCAAACTGATCTGGAAATACTGTTTTAAGGGAATTTGAAGCTGACAAAAGGGCAGAGGAGGAAAAAGAGAGGAGGTGTTCGCCATTGGGAGCTCCGTGGGGAGGCACCCCCTGACTAAGCTCCCAATAGCAAATTGTGTGTTGGGATAGGAATGTATGGATCTGGCTCCATACAGATATAAGAGTTTTTTTCTGTTCTTTGTATTCAAATATTAATGCATGTCATTTTGTCGTCATGTACAGCAATGTAGCAGTATAGGTTTATCGGCCATCGTGTGCTATTCTAGATAACATTCTCTGCACCATTGCCTATTTGTTCTTTGCCCCATTGTGCCCTGGGTTCCAGTGTTTGTGTGCCCGTATCCGTATATACTGTCCAGTATGTGTTCTGGTGACTATAAATCTTTTATGTGATTTTATATTGCATATACGTTAATAAAGATTTATTTTGCTTTTTACATCGTATGTTTATGTGTACAGCTGTAAGTATTTTATGGTGTAGGATATTAAGTAATGTACACGTTCACTTACCATTGATGCGACAGTGTTTTTGGTTGGTGACAGCCTAGGTGATCCCTAACAATTTAGTAAATCATAGCCATTTACCAAAAACGACTACTTACCCTAAAAAAACAACAATAACTCTTGCCTACTATGTTTCTCCCTTCCCTGCAATCTGTTGTCCACTGTCTGCTGTTAGGGAAAATCTGTCTCTAGTAACAGCCTCAGCAACATGGATTACAGAAAGTGGGGGCGGGGCTTAGGTACATGCTCTGTGGTGGAGAGATGTGTACCTCCATATGTGAATGTTCAGAGGATCTACACTGTCCCCATGCAAGGTAAATCAGGGCTCTGCTGGCAACTCTGCAGCAGTAGTGCTTAGTGTAACCCTTTTCTTGTTTTATAACAACAAAGCACCTTAGCATAATCAGTGCATGATAGCAGTGTACTGTGTACATAATCAGACCAGCACAGCACCAGCCTATTTAGTGCTTAGGGTAATCCTTTACTTGCTAATTGTTTCTTTTATTTATGCTTACACATCACCTTTAAAAAGCCCAGTGCAGCATTAGCCCCTTCCCCTTCACATGCCATATGTAATACAAAACTGAACTATGTAAATCATCAGCCCAGCACAGCGTAAGACTGTTCAGTGCACTTTTACTATCACTTTGTCAAGGCATAGCAGAGAGGAGAATGTGATGTGTTATTCAGGACTGGGATAGGTTAGAGAAGTAAAGGAGAAAGTAACTGTGTGTGTACTACTAGCAAACAGCTCAGCTCTGTTTTTGCCTTCTAAAATGGAGAGAACACAAAATAGCCGTGCACCATAGTGAGCATTCTGAGGGGCTTATTAACAGCAGGGGTGGCACTAAAATCATCTTGTCACCACTCTGAAGGGTAACACTAACAAAACCATGTAGGTTTTCAACACTTTTTTTTAAATGATAGGTACGTGTTATGATAGGAATGCCATGTAAGGCACTTTATCTTAATAAACATTGTAAATATAAAATCAATGATATATTAAACATGCTGTGTATTGTATGAGCTGCCAACACTGGACCAAAACATGTCACATTTTTCTTTGTACCACCATATCGATTACCTAACAATTGTACAAAAACACTGAAAGGAAATTAAATGAAAGCAAAACACAACTGATACGCAACAAATGGAGTGCAATGATTTATGCAGAACCTAACGTAACGAAGAGCGCTCTTGCGCCAGTAGTTTATGAAAAGGGTGTGGGTGAGGGGTGACACAAGACAAGTAATCAGACAAGTAACAGCAATAGAGGTAAAGCTATTTAATACCGCGGTGCACATCATTCACCGTGCGCTGCCACACTGTTCATTCCTCTGAGGTCACAATCCTTCCATGTCTCATTCTGCTGTAACAGTGCACTAAATTATTCAAGAGTGAGGGAGGCTTTCACCCACCACGGTAAACCAGTAAATGAGCGTTAATAAAGCAGAGGTCCTCTATATGTCGTGCGGTGACCCCTGTGTATTTAGTGAAGTCATTCACACATTGATGCAGTAAGACTGCAGCACGAGCTTCATTTAATGGATTGTGTACAGTGTAAATGGTTCCCAGGTAACATACAAGCAGATCTTGTCAAATTCTGTTTACACCCTGCAGTTTATTTTTTATTTTTTTTATTTTTTTACAATTTAGCATATTTTGCATTTTTTTTCTTTGCTTTTTTCTGAAACAAGGCAGATTATTTCTTTAACTACATTTCAGGTCTGAACAGCTAATACACAAACTGACCCTGAGATTTCTGCTAAGGATGTGTAGTTTGTATGAGAATAAGCCCTTGCGTTATCAATGGGGCTCATGCTGGGGTTTTCCCAAGTAGAATCTGCAACAAATAAGGTGAATGTGACATAAATTAAATGGCACTCAGAACATTTCTGAAGCATGTAATAGGGATTGCGGAATCCACATTCACTAACATTGGAGGAGGACTGTCTTCAGATCTTACACATCTCCAGTTCCTTTATTCCTCCAGGTGCATTTACATACACATACTGTATGTGGCTGATCATAAACATTTTTATTCCTTCAATTAATGCTAAGCCTGCACAGTATCACCTGGATTCTACATGTCATCTCTGGCAGCATACTGGATCCTTCTTTCTCATGACATGAGACTGTTGGTAATTAGGGCTGGGCGGTATGACCAAATGTGTGTATCACGGTATTTTTTAAACTTTTGGTGGTTCCGCGGTATATAACGGTATTTCCTAGCCCCCCCATATTAATTATCAGCCCACATCCCCATCGGGGTAAATATTCACGTCACCCGCAAGCGCTGCCCTCCTTGTCCTGATTGTTGCACTCTATACTGTGCGGTATCCCTATGCCTGGGCTGCAAAAGGTAAACAAAATAAACTTTAACGCACCTACGTCGGCCTTACACTGGGGATGGGAACGTCTGAGAGCTGTCAGCCTATCACCGGCCGCAGCGATGTTCCGCCTCGGCTGGTCATAGGCTGAGCCCACTATCATGTAAGAAGCAGTCATGTAAGAGGCGGAACATCGCTGCGGCCAGTGATAGGCTGACGGCTGTTTGACGTTCCCGTCCCCAGGAAACAAGTGAGGCCGGTACCGGACCAACGGGAGGTGAGTTTAAAGGGGTACTCCAGGCAATAACTTTTTTTTATATATCAACTGGCTCCGGAAAGTTAAACAGATTTGTAAATAACTTCTATTAAAAAATCTTAATCCTTCCAATAGTTATTAGCTTCTGAAGTGGAGTTGCTGTTTTCTGTCTAACTGCTTTCTGATGACTCACGACCCGGGAGCTGTCCAGCTCCTATGGGGATATTCTCCCATCATGCAAAGCTCCCGTGACGTGACATCATCATTGAGCAGTTAGAAAGAAAACTTCAGAAGCTAATAACTATTGGAAGGATTAAGATTTTTTTAATAGAAGTAATTTACAAATCTGTTTAACTTTCCGGAGCCAGTTGATATATAAAAAAAAGTTTTTGCCTGGAACACCCCTTTAAGTTTATTTTATTTATTTTTTGCAGCCTGGGCATAGGGATACCGCACAGTATAGAGCAGTGGTCTCCAACCGTTGGCTGTCCGGGCATGCTGGGAGTTGTATTATTGCAACATCTGGAGGTTCGCAGGTTGGAGACCACTGGTATAGAGTGTCAGCGCTGGCGGCCACAACAAACAGGACGAAGAGGGCAGCGCATGCGGGTGACATGTGAGCAGTACCCTGATGGGGACAGTGCTGGGCTAATAATTAATTGCGGGGCAGAACAGCGCTCGCAGGTCACATATGATTAGTTCCCCGATGTGGGGACAGCGCAGCGCTGGGCTGATTCATTCATTCCCGAGGGGGAGGGGCCAAACCGGTATTGCGGTATGGGTTAAAATTCATATGGTGCAGCACAAATTTCAGTATTCGGTATGAACCGGTATACCGCCCGGCCCTATTGATAATCCCCCATACACATTAGTCCATCAGCCATTCTCACCAAAATCAGCGGGTTCTGAATCACTTTCATCTAGCTATTTTTACTTTTAGTGCCTAGCATTACAAATATCCATATGTCCTATATCTTAATGATTGATGTATTTGCCAGTAAGGTACGCCAAGGTAAGAGCCCATTCACATCTTGTTTTGTCAACATTACTTTTGCTCACCAGCAACCTGTCAAAAAGATATGGTGACTCTAAGCAGTCCATTCCTATTTCTTTTACTATTATATATTACAGCCTTAGAGATACCAATGGTCCCAAATGGTCTCTCCAGCTGTTGGGTAACTACAACTACCAGCACATCAGAATAGCCATAGACAGTCCGGGCATTAGGAGAGCTGTACTTGCAACCAATGCCGCTGGAAGTAAACAAATGGTCAATAATGGGTAGTAGATGTTGTCAGGTATGTCCCCAGTTTTATTTATGACAATCAATTATTGAAAGGCTGGATGAATGAGACCAAAACACGTGATGGAGCTCTGTCTGTGACCGCTGGAATTTATTTTCCCATAGGAACTCTGGCTTAATTAAGAAATCCAAGGCACGAAGAAGCTAAAGTCACTGTATACATCCCGGTAATTACATCAAAAGAAATTTACAACCGGCTCCTTTCTAATTACCCGGCAGTTAGTGTAATTAGTGGCACCTAACGGAACGGGAGTCCCTTGTAATCAATGATAAAACCTCAACGAAAACAATGGAGAATCCACCAGGGATGAGCTGTTGATGGAAGGAGCAGACAAGGATACCTGAGGAAGAAAACCAGACTAGGGAGCCCAACGAACAAGAAAGGGATATTCATTTCAACATATTGAGATGTATAGACCAACAAAGCTTTTGCCATTTCAAATTACATGAAAAGTCATAAGGAAAGGGTTCCATGGAGCAGATACCACATGCAGTTAAAAACATTCCCACAAACAGCCAATGGACGCATGAATCTGCTATTGGCCACTACATGTGGGTTTGGTGTTAAATGCATGTGGTAGCTGCAACATGATTCCCTTCCCTTATGGTAAGGCTCTTTTCTATTTTTACTTAACAAAAGCTCAGACCACTGCCCACTGCTTAAAAAAAGTCATAATGGGCAACAACCCTTTATCAAAAGGAAAGGGTTCTACAGTGCAGCTGTAGTAGTTTCACAGAAGGACCCTTTTTTATGGTATCTAGTTCTTGCCCATTATGCAAACCAGGCCTACAATGCCTGAACAGTTTTGTCAATAAATCATATTACTCCCAAAATTACGTGCCTACAGGCAACCGCATGTAGACATGAATTTATATGCATGTGGTAGCTGCAGCAGTAGACTCTGTATTACGACCACCCAAGCAGTGACCAGCGAACAAAATATTGCTAAGGCATAATGAGTAAGAACCATTAACCATAAGTTAGGTCCTATGGTGCAGCTACAACACCCACACTGGTCACCAATTTATTCCAGTAATATGGATGTTCTACTGGCAAATGTGCATTCATTGCCCACTGCATGTTGGTATGATTTTGCCATTATGCAGTAGCTGCACCCCTAGACCCTACCTGTACACAACTTTTCCAGAAAGGCAAGACAAATACTTGTACCAGCGGTGTACAGTCACATCCTAATGAACAGAAATTATTGGTATATCACACTGGGCCTTGTGCAAGAAAGAACTGTCACATGACAGCTGAACCATTCCTAATAATCACAGCCAGAAACAGGAGCTGTGAGTCTGCCGGATCCTCCATGGGCTAACCTAGTTCTCTTTTATTATTTTATTTAGGCCTCAACCATTAGAATATCCCTAGTATGATTTGACAATACTTGCATCTACATTATATACTTCAGTAAGATTCCAATGGAAGGTGACATAATAAAGGATGAGAGTTGTAGTTCAACACCTGTAATGAAACCCCTGATGTAAGGCAAGGCAACCTTTAAAAGAACTGAGCCTTCTTATTTTTCTCTCTCTGTTTGTTGAGGATATGTTTGTTTGTCTGTCCTTCATATAAAAAATGCTAAGGAAGACCAGGGTGGGACTTAAATACTTGATGATTTTTATTTGTATGTATATATAACTGGGTAACATACTCTTTTTTTTTTTTTGGATTGCAAATTTGTTTGGATTTAATTTCAGGTTAATGACTTTTACCTTTTGGTCAAGGATGATTCCATAATAAGTTATGAATCGCTAGGATCAGGTTTTATGGCCTTCTCTGTATGTTGAATGGTGTATTTACTGTGACTCTGCATTCATCAATGTCGCGGGGACCCAACCTCTTGCATCTAAAACGCTCTCCTCCCTCCACCCACTCCTGTACTATTTTTGCTGCTCTTCCTCTCCATTCTCCACTACAGCCAGGGATGATAAATTGGAGATAAAAAAGATATATAATTAACCACATAGGTGTATCGGGATCCCGGAGCGTACAGTATGGGTCACTTAAGAGTTAAGCTTGCTCTAGTAAAGCATTATTAGTACAGGCTGGATGTATCACATGTAACAGCCCATTACAACATCTATGCCTATGTGTCTCACTCCTATGTTTGCAGGTCTTCTGTTTTCTTGGTAACGGATTATGATTATGGAGACAGACATATCTTCTTTTTTTTGTTATTTATAACTATTCTGACCACATCCATATACATTTGTACAAGCACATTAGTTGACAGCTGTTCCTTCCTCCCCTGACCCTTTCACATACACTTGCATGATCGATTTAGCTGAGCATGCTCTCAACAAGGAAAAGAGAATAAGCAAGGTATGGAAATGTTGAAATAAAAAAAAATTGATCCTTCTTTATCATGACGTATCATTGGTGAACTCCAGAGATACCTCTACAGCTATGTGACCTTCACCATTCCCTAAAGGTTTTGGTGTGTTTGGCCAGCCACTCATATAACAAAGTGTTCATATCTGCATTGGAGGCTCCATCAGGAACGTATGTTGCAGATTCTGATAAAAAAAAATGCCTGAAGCATTATGTTGTATGCTAATGACTGAAACATGACGGCCACCATTATAGTCAATGGGGTCCTGTGGGTACCATTGATGTCCATCATGTAATAAATCTGGCAGTGCCATCCTTTTCGTTGTACTGTACTTATAAAAGAACAGACAACTGAAGCAAGATTCCTCCAAAGGGTGAAAGGGTTGAAGAGGCACTGAGAGAATTTTCACACCAGAGTGAACAGACAAACTTTTTTTATCCCAGAATGCAACGAGTTTCGCGACTAACAGCCGCTTCATCAGGCATGAAGCCTAAGAAGGCAGTTGTTAGCCGTGAAACACAGCATTCAGGAGACCAACAGTTTTATTACCAAGAATGCAATGCATTTTGTGGCTAATGGCTGCTTCCTCAGGCCATGAGCCACGAAACACACTTCATTCTGGGTAATAAGCCCGTTTGTCTCCTGACCTTGGTGTCAAGTTCTCTCAGCACGCCTTCAACCCTGTCACCCTTTGGAGGAAACTTGATTTAGTCATTTGGTCACCAGATTAGTGAGACTTCAGTTGTTTTTATGTGATTCCCAATGTTGTGCTTGGTTGGCACAACCACCGGTGGTAAGTGCTTGCTTACATTGAGTGGTTGCTTGATCGTAAAATATAGAGATAGCTGGAGAGTCAATCCTGACAGATCCAATAGCTTGGTTCTGGTAAATGTATAGCATGAACAGTGCTGAAGACTGTGCTGTTGTTGCCTGACCAAAACCTCTATGGACCATATTAACACAAGTATAAAGAAGATCTAATTGATTTCTGCTCGTTGAAAAACAGTGGAAGGCAAAAGGTTCATCTGTTTTTTCTCTGACCACAAAGTACAAGTAACAGAACTCTATAGACACTCACAGGACAACACGCTACAAATTACTAATTCGCTTATGATCACAAAGGGTAAAACTCACACTCCACATTTCCATGTTACATTTAAGAGGTACTCCATGGAAATATATATGGGTGTGTGTGTATATATATATATATATATATATATATATATATATATATATATTTATTTATATTTATTTAAAGCCACACCACTTCCTGGATAAGTTCCCAGTAAACCATCCTGCCTGATATGCATGGCTCCAGTGCCCTTTGTTGTCTTCTCTGGATGCTTTATATTCTTTGCCATCCTCCTATATCTTTGCTTAGATCTCCCAGAAATCATTGCAGCTCTGCCAGCCCCCACCCTCCTGCTCTGAGCAGCAGAGAGAGATTCTGTGTCTGATTGGCTGAGGCTTCACACATCTCCCCCGTTCTCAGCACTAAAGAGAGCATGACTCATCAGTACAGGGCAGAAACCACATGGTCTGTGTCTAACTGGAGGGTGGAGGCTGCTTTCAGAGTGGGGATTTGGACAGAGAAAGAGTGGATAGCTGGATAATGTCATTCCCTCACTTCATACATGTAAGTGACAACCAAAGAGGGGAAACTACTCTATATAGCTAATGAATGACTACTCTATATAGCTAATGAATGATATTTAGACAATTAAATAGGTTGACGGGAGGGAAAGGATGGGCTATCTGTTTAGTTCCCTGGAGTACCCCCCCTTTAAGGGTAGGATCACACAAGCCACATTTTGCTGCTGTGTATTTTCCTACTCACTGAAGTCAAAGGATAGAAAATCAGCTGTGTACTTTGCTACCAATTGACCTCAGTTGTAGAAAAATACATAGCAGCAAAATATGGTACCTGTGACCAATTTATATCAACGTGAAATTCTACCTCAATGTGTGGCTGGAAAGGGCCTGATGACGTTCTACATGGCCTGTCATGCTGAAAATTGAGAAAAATGATGATACTAGAGTACATCTCAGCCAGACTTTCCCATCAGCAAGGATGTCAAGACACACAAATCTTAACATGATGGCTCTTTATTCCCAATCTCCCATACCAGAATAAAACCACAAGCAAACAACTAAAACATCCCGGCCCAGTTCACGCTGCCCTTTTTATATGTCTCATAACTGATTGGCATGTCTCCGACTTGCAGCCTGGAGGGCTTAAAACAAGAAGAGATGGTTTTGTGCCGAGCAGACACAGAAGCAATCATCTCCCTTATTTCTGATCATCAGAGACCTGTCTGGGTTGTGTATGATCCCTGCTATGGAAGCACAGAAAGGGTTGCTGAGTGCTTGTGCTGCATCTGTAAAGTCTGGGACTATCAGAAGCAGGAACATCTCTCCCCCCAATGCACGTCACTGGGACCCGCAGCTAGCCGCGGAGCTAGGAGTCAGCACGTCACTGCTCCTGACTCTGACGCTCTGTTACACGGCAGGTCTTGCTACTCAGCAAAGGGTATGGACAAGAATATTCAATAGGCCTTGCAGGAAACGGCAGGTTATACTTGGTTTACAGGAAAAAGGAAGATAAATGCATTTGTCTTCCCTTTGGCATAAGGGATACGGATAATGTACTAATGCCTGGCACACGCTACCTTAGTATTGTACATAAAGGTAGCTCATAGATCAGTGTTTCCCAACCAGTGTACCTGCAGCTGTTGCAAAACTACAACTTCCAGCATGTCCGGACAGCCAAAGGCTGGGAGTTGTAGTTGTGCAACAGTTGGAGGCACACTGGTTGGGAAACACTGTCAAAGACCCTAAACATACCAGAGAAGCATATGCAATAAAATAGCAATATAACTAAGTTCATCCAGACTGGCAAGATTTTGTTTTTATTCAGATTTACTGTATTCATTTTTTAGTTACAAGCTGATGATTCCCTAGCCAGGATGGCAAGAACAGGGTCTCTAGATGCCATAGAGACTGTAGAGACGATGTGCAAAGCCAGCCCTGATATCTATAAAATATATATATTTATATATATATATATATATTTTTTTTTTTTTTTTGCTATGTATACACACACACACACACACACACACATCGGAGGTGAAATATTGATTATGGTGAGAGGTATTCATTTACAATGAGTAGGTTAAAATTCCTTCATCTCTTCAGTCTGCAATGATTGACAGCCAGTAATGGAGTGTTTCATGAATATTTCCCAATCTATGAAGCCGCTAGGTACATATATACATTACAAGTGCATACCCCACTTTATATAAGTGATTACTTTGCTGTTATTATATGATAATGGAGAGAGGATGGAAGGCATGTGTGTTGGGTAAAGCTCACAATAAGCATATCCATAAGGCTTCTTTAACCTGATGGAGGCCAAAGGAGTGTCCTTCAGCATCCTTTGGGGTGGTATATGTCATAAAAGACATTTAAAAAATTATGCCATAGCATTGGATTATACTATTCTATACAATAGTAGCCGTTAAACAGTTAACAACAATTAAATAAGTTATATATGCACACATTATATATATATATATATATATTTATATATATATATACACATACATATACACACACAGTCATGGCCAAAATGTTGGCACCCCTGAAAATTTTCAAGAAAATTAAGTATTTCTCACAGAAAAAGAATGCAAAATTTCAAAATTGTGGAAAAATAAGATTGGAGAAGAGAACTGTCTGAAGACTTGAGAACCAAAATTGTGGAAAAATATCAACAATCTCAAGTTACAAGTCCATCTCCAGAGATCTAGATTTGCCTTTGTCAACAGTGCGCAACATTATCAAGTTTGCAACCCATGGCACTGTAGCTAATCTCCCTGGGGTCGTGGACGGAAGAGAAAAATTGATGAAAGGTGTCAACGCAGGATAGTCCGGATGGTGGATAAGCAGCCCAAACAAGTTCCAAAGATATTCAAGCTATCCTGCAGGCTCAGGGAGCATCAGTGTAAGCACAAACTATCCGTCGACATATAAATGAAATGAAACGCTATGGCAGGAGACCCAGGAGAACCCCACTGCTGACACAGAGACATAAAAAAGCAAGACTACATTTTGCCAAAATGAACTTGAGTAAGTCAAAACGTCTTGTGGAAAGATGAGACCAAGATAGAGCTTTTTGGGTGAAGCACATCATTCTACTGTTTACCGAAAACGGAATGAGGCCTACAAAGAAAAGAACACAGTACCTACAGTGAAATATGGTGAAGGTTCAATGATGTTTTGGGGTTGTTTTGCTGCCTCTGGCACTGGGTGCCTTGAATGTGTGCAAGGCATCATGAAATCTGAGGATTACCAACGGATTTTGGGTCGCACTGTACAGCTCAGTGACAGAAAGCTGGGTTTGCGCCCGAGATCTTGGGTCTTCCAGCAGGACAATGACCCCAAACATACGTCAAAAAGTACCCAGAAATGGATGGCAACAAAGCGCTGGAGAGTTCTGAAGTGGCAGCAATGAGTCAAGATCTAAATCCTATTGAACGCCTGTGGAGAAATGCTGTAGGGAAAAGGCGTCTTCCAATAAGAGAGACCTGGAGCAATTTGCAAAGGAAGAGTGGTCCAACATTCTGGCTGAGAGGTGTAAGAAGCTTATTGATGGTTATAGGAAACAACGGATTTATTTTTTTCCCAAAGGGTGTGCAACCAAATATTAAGTTAAGGGTGCCAATAAGGGAATAAACATGTGTATAGCAAAACATGTGTCACTGCAATCCTTTTCTGTGAGAAATACTTAATTTTCTAGAAAAATTTCAGGGGTGCCAACATTTACGGCCATGACTGTATATATTATAAACATATTGCATGAATTACTTTTATGGGAAGTATATGGGTGACAGATGGCACTGTATAGAATTCATTGCAGGCCTCTGTCCAAGGTATATGCCATGACCTTTTGCCCATGTATCCCTTAACATGTTCCCATGAGAGTGCTGACGCATATAGCAAATGTACAATGCAATGGAACATGCAGATATATTTTCTATTTACTTTATACATAAAGAGACAGACCATGTTAGCTCAGCAGTGGTCTGGTGGAAGCAGGAGGATATCTCATTGACTATAGGTGTTGGTGAGGCAACCCTGTGAGACTGCTAAGTACAGTAATTTCCAGTGTTAGACACCATGTGTAACAGAAACGTACACTTCTGGGGTCATGGACTCCAATTATACATCCAGATATTCTATCACCACCATGGTTCCCTTTGGAGACTATTACTATCCTGTTTTCTGTTGCATGCAATTAAATCAGACACCCTATATAAGGAGGGATTTAGAGGGGTATTCCAGGAAAAAACTTTTTTATATATATCAACTGGCTCCAGAAAGTTAAACAGATTTGTAAATGACTTCGATTAAAAAAATCTTAGTCCTTTGAGTACTTATGAGCTTCTGAAGTTAAGGTTGTACTTTTCTGTCTAAGTCCTCTCTGATTACACGTGTCTCGGGAAACACCCAGTTTAGAAGAGGTTTGCTATGGGGATTTGCTTTTAAACTGGGCGTTTCCCGAGACATGTGACATCAGAGAGGATTTAGACAGAAAAGAACAACCTTAACTTCAGAAGCTCATAAGTACTGAAAGGACTAAGATTTTTTTAATAGAAGTAATTTACAAATCTGTTTAACTTTGTGGAGCCAGTTCATATATATAAAAAAGTGTTTTCCTGGATAACCCCTTTAATGCTTTTAGCTGGTCATATACAGTTAATCCAAAGTCAACAAAGTTTGGAGTAATTTGGATATGATCTATTACCTATAATAGGGGGCCTTCCAAGAGTCCCCACGTGGCAAATACTGCAAAAACATGAGGGTGGGCTATATTAGACTGTTAGTGATCAGTCAGTTCTTAAATTTGATTTGGGAACGTCTGACAGCCTATCACCGGCCAGAGCGATGTCCCGCCCCGGCCAGTGATAGGCTGAGCCCACTGTCATGTAAGGAGCTCTGGCCGGTGATAGGCTGACGGCTGTCCGACGTATCTTTTGCAGCCCGGGGCATAGGTATACAGCGTACAGCAGTGGTCTCCAACATGCGGACCTCCAGCTGTTGCAAAACTACAACTTCCAGCATGCCCGGACAACTGGAGGTCCGCAGGTTGGAAACCACTGGCGTACAGTGAGTTCCATCGCTGGCGGCCCCCAACAAAGAGGAGGATGGCAGTGCTTGAAGGTGACATCTGTGAGTACTACTCTGCTTGGCTGATCATTAATTGGGGGGGGGGGGGGAGCAGAACAGTGCTGGCGGGTCACATGATTTGGGGGGGGGGGGAGCCGAACACCGTGCGCGGGTCAAATGATTGGGGCGGGGGGGGGGGGGATGGAAAATACTGTTATATACTGTGGAACCGCCATAGGTAAAAAAAAAATACTGTGATACACATATTTGGTCATACTGCCCAGCCCTATCACCAGTCTCGACAAGTGTGAACAGTGCCTTATGGTTTTACTACATCTCATTATGTACAATTGAGCACAATGCTTATGGTAATCGTATATGAAGTCAGATCTTCTCAGGATCATCAGGAGTATGAAGGAGGCAGCGTAAGTTTCCATAGGACAGTTACCTCTTTATCTACATTGGCCCTGATGCGCTATGGTTTAGAAGGCTCCGTTCAGACCTGCGTTGTCTATTTCTTGTTTTTGTTCTTTCATAGGAAAAAAAAAAGAAACTGCCAGACTGCCGAATGCATCACCCCACAGACCACTGTGACTTATAATGAGATCTGTCAGATTCCATTGTGGTGTCTATCATTTTGATGGGAAGCATAATGCAATATGCTGCACTATTTTTCCCCATCAAACATCATATGACCATAGCTTCAGCTTGTCTAGGCATTAGATGCCGCTGATCTACATGCCCCTGTCATACACAGGCGTCTGTATCATATTAAGAATTTAATGGTTTCTAAAAGAAGAACACGACACTTACATAACACAGTGCCTTGCTGCAAAAGATGCAGGTTGCAGAGTCCGCATCGATCCCTAAAGCAAAATTTATGGCGAAGCGGCCCCTCTGGGAGATGTACAACGCTGGGCTCGCTGTGTGAGTCAGACCTGCAGAGCCTCATTAGACCATCAAACCAGTTAACTCAATAAGCAAGTCTTTAAGCCTCTTAAGGTGACAGCATCGAGGACTGTATAGCAACCACTTTATAAACACTAAAAAAAACAGTCAGGGTTAAAGCCTTCTCCTTCTCGTAAAGAAATCGCAGATGTGTATTAATTTTCTGTATTAGATGTCAAACAGCACCACCTAGCCAATATTCATAGGAACCTCTGGATCACCGGCAAAGAACTCCTGACTGCATACATAGGAAGAAATCTTTTTTTTGTTTTTTTTTGAAGACCCAATACCTGTCTAGTCTGCGTGTTGCCACTAGCAATATTGTACATATACAGTGATCCCTCAACTTACAATGGCCTCAACATACAATGGTCTTTTCTGGACCAATGTCACTTGAAACCAGACTCAACATACAATGCTATGGAATCTGCGAAATGTGTCAATGGCTGGAAGAACCGGACCAATCAGAATGGATATTTCACTGGTAAAACTCGTGTATTCCTAAAGTGCATGCACTGACTGGTGTCTGGTAGCGACCCCTACAGTACAGGGAGGTATTACATGTTCTGTGCTCTTTACCTGTATTACTGAAGTGCATGCACTGACTAGTGTCTGGTAGCGCCCCCTACAGTACAGGGAGGTATTACATGTTCTGTACTCTTTACCTGTATTACTGAAGTGTATGCACTGACTGGTGTCTGGTAGCGCCTCCTACAGTACAGGGAGGTATTACATGTTCTGTACTCTTTACCTGTGCCAGGGTTAGCTTCTCCTTTGGGCATCAGGTGAGGGTGGCTCCGTTTTTTTTCAGGACATTGCTTGTTCTGTACAGGACCCGAGAGAAGCTTCTGTCCTCTACATCGGCCAGTGTTTCCCAAAGAGGTTGCCTCCAGCTTTTGCAAAACTACAACTCCCAGCATGCCCGGACAGCCTTTGGCTGTCCGGGCATGCTGGGAGTTGTAGTTTTGCAAAAGCTGGAGGCAACCTCTTTGGGAAACACTGAAATAGACAGTGATTTACAGCTCCCAGCAGATCTTTCTTACTTTTATATGGAAGGATTTGCTTTATCTATATTAGTTATCTACTTATTTATCTTAGATCCTCACTTTTTCCTATTTTTGGATGAAATTTTGGTGCCAATTACCAGGTTTCCATAGAGTTATGGTCTCAACATACAATGGTTCCAACATACAATGGTCGTCCTGGAACCAATTAATATTGTAACTTGAGGGACCACTGTATAGCTTTACTTAGATGAAGTTCAAGGTGTTGTCCAGGTTTATATCCCACTTGCATACCCCACATTAGTTATTACTGGCTTAACAAAAGGGGGTCTTCTGTTCAAGATCCTCAGCTACTGGTTAGAGTGGAGAGTGGGGTTATAAAGAACATCTCTCAGTCTGGAGGACCTGTCACGTCTTGCATTGCACAGTGCCCATTCACATGGGCTGTCTCTTTAATACTCTATTCGCCCTGTGGTGGTGCTGCAGGGAAACTTAACACTTACTGCCAGGTTTACAGATGATCACTGGGGTCCCAGCTGGGGGACACTTTTCAACAAGCTGAGTGCCATCCTACTTCTCTAACAAGTAGGGTCTGTCCAAAGGTGAGAACACCTTCAGAAGGGTTTAGTAAGGTTAGTAAGATTAGAAAAAAAAAGTTCTGTTCTTTCCAAAAACAGTGTCACTTTTGGCTGTTTTACAAAAAAGTTGGCTAAGCTGCAATGTTAGATACAGATTATGGACAAGAGGGGCATCGCTCTTGTGTGTGGGGGGAATTAGATCCTTCTTAGCAATCATGAAATCCTGTCACATCCTTATGCACAAGTTATCATATAAAAACACAATGAAACTATTGTGAAGTGTAGGTACATGCAGGAGGAAGCATGCCATGTCCATGTGCTCTTCTGACGGGGTTAATCATGATGTCTCGCGGGACGTTACATAATAATGACCTGTATGAGGTGCTCATCCATTATTCATGCACTCAGAGAGAAGACACATTGTCCGTGAGCCTTAATATGATCACAACGGCCTCTCACAGTGCTCAGTTGCTCTTAATAATTTAATACAAAAATAAAAGTGCACAATGTATGTAAACAAACAAGCTGAGATGCACATAACACACACACACGTGAGGGTTTGGGTCAAGATTTTATGTTATTATTTATGCCATTACATTATGATTGATAGGGTTCACTCTCTGGGACCCCCCACACCCCTGTAAATGAAGGGGCCTACAGTGCTAATTCCTCCCTATGGCACCCTTCACTGTCTTTGCCCTCAGAGCAGGGCTTGACCACAGGCTGACGTGCAGGGAATAGAAAACAGTGAAGGGTCTCTAGAGATAAATGAGCGCTGTGATACACTTTGGCCCTCATTTACTTAGAAAATCGGGTTGTAAGTCCATGTTGCTTTCTTACCCGACTGCTTTTTTCCCCTGGTATTTATTATTATGTCGCATCTTGTTTGTCGCACGTGGGTTTTGTTGGTTTTGGTTTCCAACTCCTCTGAGTTGTCGGGAAAAAATCCACAACAATTCAACAAATTCGGGTTATAAATACGTGGGAAAGCTCAGAAATGTCGAGTTACGCCCCTTTTTCGGGTTTGGGAGAATCCACATCGGGTCCGTCGGGAAAAAATGTTGCATCGTGTCGCAGACTGGCGCACGATGTCTGCAACATGTCGCAGACAAAGATGCGCCAAAAAAAAACAACAAAACAAGTCGGGTTTAGAATAGTAAATGAGGGCCATTATTTTCAGGGTTAGAGAGGATCCCAAAGGTCAGACCCTAACATGTCATAAAATCATTGTGTACCCTTGATATACACAATCACTTATTGAGGTGGAAATACCACTTTAAAGCTTACCTTTCAGATCACACAGAAAAAAAGTAACTTGGTAACTAATCCTGACCATGTACATCTATTTTTTATATCTCTATCACCCATATTTATTATACAAATCCCTCTGTTCATTAGCTCCCAGTGTTAGAAATCTTCTCAGGGGAAGGGGGCGTGTCCCTCCCTTGTGGTGGTGGGAGGGGATTGGTGAGAGGAGGCGTGTCTCTCCTTGTGGTGGTGGGAGGTGATTGGTGTGTGGTAAGAGGAGGCGTGACCCTCCTTGTGGTGGTGGGAGGTGATTGGTGTGTGGTGAGAGGAAGCGTGTCCCTCCTTGTGGTGGTGGGAGGTGATTGGTGAGTTGTGAGAGGAGGCGTGTCCCTCCTTGTGGTGGTGGGAGGTGATTGGTGTGTGGTGAGAGGAAGCGTGTCCCTCCTTGTGGTGGTGGGAGGTGATTGGTGAGTGGTGAGAGGAGGCGTGTCCCTCCTTGTGGTGGTGGGAGGTGATTGGTGTGTGGTGAGAGGAGGCGTGTCCCTCCTTGTGGTGGAGGGAGGTGATTGGTGAAAGGAGGCGTGTCCCTCCATGTGGTGGTGGGAGGTGATTGGTGTGTGGTGAGAGGAGGCGTGTCCCTCCTTGTGGTGGTGGGAGGTGATTGGTGAGTCTGCTCATGCAGCCTTGTCCATTAGTCATCTCTTGTAAATGGACAAGCCTGATGCTGCTGTAAGACTGGTTAGTGTCCCAGTAGGTATGGGGACCCCTAGTGGTGGGATTTTCAGGGGCCATTTTGTTTATTAAATATTCAAAACAATTTTAACAACTATATAATGAAAGGTCTTTAATTTTCATCAGTAACAACATATAAAACGTTTTTGGATCTGAAAGTGCCCAATTAAGGCTGGTACTACAAAAAGACTTTCTAGTTGACTGTCGCAATCCATAGGTACACATTGACACTTACAGATTACTACTATGAATTTTACTGCGATCTGAGCAAGTAAAGCAACTTATTTTTCCCCCACAAAGTTGCCTGAATAAAAATACTTTCTTTTAAAGTCACTCAGTTTCCATATGATTGTTCTTAACCTACTGCCAACATATCCTATAACACTTCTGGGACTACAAGTACATACAAATGGCACTGTAGAATATATGAACTATATGTGGCATAAGAGGTAGAAGTGTGGGATTAATAATATAAACCAGCCCCAAGTACTAGAGAGGTAGATGTAATGTGCCAGACATACACCTGACACCTATATGATAGACCCAGGGGCTGACACATGTGTATGGTTTGCAATGTAAATAAGAAATATTTTATAAACAGCTGGCAGGGGGTGCAAAAAATTGTGGCAAAATTTTACTTTATGTGGAATGATTTAGGAACACAAGGCTGAACGCCAGCCATAAAGTGACCACAGTGGACCTCCCAAGATCTTAAAGTAGCAAATGTAGATCACAACAGAGGGGTATAGAGGGGTAACAGACACTAGAATGTACGCAGCATTAAGGTTGTCTGACAATAGCCCAAGACTCTGTTCACACTGCTGTCATGGCACTCTTTACAATGCCAGGCATTATGGCAAAGCCAAAGCAATAGAAAGACTTGCACCAACTATGCCTGATGGACCCCACTGACTTATAATGAGGTCAGACAGATTCCAGCATGGTGTCCATCATTTCTTTTCCTTTCAATCAAATCAGGTGGAACTACTGATGGAGGCTCCGGAAAATTCCATGCAATTTGTGTTTTAAGGCTACTGACACCTTAGAATTTATTTATTATTGCCTTATACTTATTATGGTACACAAAACATTTTCTCCATATGTCTTTAAAAAGATTTTGTTTAGTTTCTTTTCTGCAGCCTTTTTTCTACATATAGGAGAGATTTATCAAAACCTGTCCAGAGTAAAAGTTGCTGAGTTGTCCATAGCAACCAGGTCACATTTCATCTGGTCATAAATCGGCTTTGAAGAAAAGAAGTGCTTTCAAAAAGGTGTCCATAACTTTTAAAGGAAAACTGTCAGCCAATTCACCCACACTAAACCCAATACACTGCATTATAGTCTGGGTGAACAGGAGTCCATACACGGATCACTTACTTTTTTAGGTTTTCTTGCCGCCAAGTTGTCTTCCGCTAAAGAACTGAATTTTGGCCTTCACTTGCACTCTGAAGGCACGTCCCCCGCCAGCAGCCTTGCTTTGGGTTCCGGCCCACCCCCCTTGTTCGCATATTGATTTCCCCCCGGAGCGCAGTGTCTGCAGAGTGCATGCACTGAAGATTTTACCCAGCTCTCGCATCCTGATGACGTGAGAACTGTGCGTCAGGAGAGCGCTCTGCACAGTGTAACTGCGCATGCACCGGTCCCTCGGAAGTTGGGAGTAGCGAGACTTCAGAAAGAGGTACTTCCAGGTGTAGCGAGGGAACGGTATATGCGCAGTTATATTGTGCAGAGCGCTCTCCCGACACACAGTTCTCACGTCATCAGGATGCAAGAGCTGGGTAAAATCTTCAGTGCATGCACTCTGCAGACAGAACGCTGCGCTCCGGGGGAGAATTAATATGCGAAAGGGGGGGCAGCTAAGGCCCCTTCCTCTGGAACCCAAAGCAAGGCTGCCGGCGGGGGAGCCACCTTCAGAGTGCACATGAAGGCCAAAATTGCAGAACTTTAAGCGGATGACAACTCGGCGGCAAGAAACCCTAAAAAAATAAGTGACCCGTGTATGGGCTCCTGTTCACCCACACTATAACGCAGTGTATTGAGTTTAATGTGGGTGAATTGGCTGACAGTTTTCCTTTAAGTCCCTAGGAAATGTAGGGTGAATTTGCATTTGGCAGAATTTTTTTATTATTATTATAATTTTTTTTTTTTTATAAATGTCTGGACTATTCGATTCATTTGCATGGAGCCTGCAGAAATCCATGCATGTGCTGTAAAAATAAATATAAATTTGGATGTATGGAATTGATATTTCAGTTGTAGACATTTTTCCAACTAGTCTGCCGTATGTGAATATATCCATATGCCACACTGCTAACAGCTGTCCTATCTGAGCATACCTGATAAACCATTCCCGGCATTCATGTCTGGATGTATCATCAATAATAATGGCCAAGAATATTGTCACCTGAAGGATTTGTTACAAGGAAATGTCCTTACCAGTTAGTTTCTTGACAGGCTGCAGCCGCACACTGATGGCTTGGTGGGTAAGTAGTGGCGAGGAGGGTAGCGAGCGGGACATGCCCTCCATCATACGTATATGTTGCATGCCCTCTGTCACGGGAAGAGGGGTTATGGAGTAATCCGGCTCAAATGCACAGTCGTTTTCAGAAGAGGAGCCACCTATTGGATACAAGCAGTTAAAAATGATTAGATATTAATTATATAACATTACCAGTACACACTAAGATACATAATAAAATATACAGTTGTTGGCTGATCACTGGGGACCTCACCAATGGGACACCTACGGATCGTAAGAATGGAGTCTGAATGAAACTGGGGTCAAATGTTCTCCTGCTCCATTTAAAGTCTATGTAGCTGTCCTCAGCTGACTCCATAGACATGTATGCAATTGTGTTACCATTTTAAATATACTACAGGGGATGACCGAACAGGTCAAAATCTTCTCTAAAACAAGTCACCAGGTAATCCAATGAACATTGCAGGTCTAACCAGCATAGGGGGCTTGTGGCACAGTGTGGGGTTAAAACACCTCTATGATGTGAACATCATACTTGTCACCTTTCCTAGAATGGCTCAGGAAACACCAATAAATCTCCTACGTGCTTCGCATACTAACCTCTCCCTGTTCCTGTGCTTCCCTCTGCTGTAAAGCACCAGCACAGACGACACTTTTAAGGCATGCAGCATCAGACTGTAGTAAGCGGCAGGTGTTGGGCGTGAAGGGAAGTGTGGCACTGGGGAAAGCTGAAGGGCTGAAAGAGCTATGTAAACTCTTGGGCGCTGACAGCAGAATGCCAGCATGTCTGTGTACAACCTCTGGTCCCATGTAAGACATTCTGTGCAATACAACATTACATAACACATAACATTACATAACACAAAGTCAGAATATACAGGGAAGGAAATGGAACTTTTCTGGGGTCTTCATACAGAATAGTGCTGGCCTACGATATGTACAGTCATGGCCGTAAATGTTGGCACCCCTGAAATATTTCAAGTAAATGCTATACACATGTTTATTCCCTTTGTGTGTATTGGAACTAAACCAAAAAAGGGAGGAAAAAAAGCAAATTGGACATAATGTCACATCAAACTCCAAAAATGGTCTGGACAAAATTATTGGCACCCTTAACTTAATATTTGGTTGCACACACATTGAAATCAGTGGCTTCCTATAACCATCAATAAGCTTCTTACACCCCTCAGCCGGAATGTTGGACCACTCTTCCTTTGCAAACTGCTCCAGGTCTCTCTCATTGGAAGGCGCCTTTTACCAACAACATTTTAAGATGTCTCCACAGGTGTTCAATGGGATTTAGATCTGGACTCATTGCTGCCACTTCAGAACTCTCCAGCGCTTTGTTGCCATCCATTTCTGGGTGCTTTTTGACGTATGTTTGGGGTCATTATCATTTTGGAGGACTCAAGATCTCAAACGCAAACCCAGCTTTCTGACACTGGGCTGTACAGTGCGACCCAAAATCCGTTGGTAATCCTCAGATTTCATGATGCCTTGCACACATTAAAGGCACCCAAGTGCAAGAGGCAGCAAAACAACCCCAAATCATCATTGAACCTCCACCATATTTCACTGTAGGTACTGTAATCATTTTGTTTTCGGTAAACAGTAGAATGATGTGCTTTACAAAAAAAGCTCTATCTTGGTCTCATCTGTCCACAAGACGTTTTCCCAGAAGGATTTTGGCTTACTCAAGTTAATTTTGGCAAAATGTAGTCTTGTTTTTTTATGTCTCTGTGTCAGCAGTGGGGTCCTCCTGGGTCTCCTGCCATAATGTTTCATTTAATTTAAATGTTGACGGATAGTTCGTGCTGACACTGATGCTCCCTGAGCCTGCAGGACAGCTTGAATATCTTTGCAACTTGTTTGGGGCTGCTTATCCACCATCCGGACTATCCTGTGTTGACACCTTTTATAAATTTTTCTCTTCCGTCCATGCCCAGGGAGATAAGCTACAGTGTCGTGGGTTGTAAACTTCTTGATAATGTTGTGCACTGTGGACAAAGGCAAATCTAGATCTCTGGAGATGGACTTGTAACCTTGAGATTGTTGATATTTTTCCACAATTTTGGTTCTCAAGTCCTCAGACAGTTCTCTTCTCCTCTTTCTGTTGTCCATGCTTAGCGTGGCACACAGAGACACACAATGCAAAGACAAAGTGAACTTCTCTCCTTTTTATCTGCTTTCAGGTGTGATTTTTATATCACCCACACCTGTTACTTGTCTCAGGTGAGTTTAAAGGAGCATCACATGCTTGAAACAATCTTATTTATCCACAATTTTGAAAGGGTGCCACATTTTTGGAGTTTGGTGACATTATGTCCAATTTGCTTTTTTTCCTCCCTTTTTTTGGTTTAGTTCCAATACACACAAATGGAATAAACATGTGTATAGCAAAACATATATTACTGCAATCCTTTTCTGTGAGAAATACTTAATTTTCTTGAAAAATTTCAGAGGTGCCAACATTTACGGCCATGACTGAATATAGAGGGATCTACTCTGGCGTGTGTACAGGGCCACTTCTGCCTATAGGCAAAATAGGCAGCTGCCTAGAGTGCCCTCTTGATGGGGGCGCTGCTCTGCCCACTGCAAGAAAGTTAGTAGCCAGCATCTGAAGCACCTACTCATCCAAAGTATCCGCAAAGCCAGCACCACAGTTGTTACAGGGTGTCACTCTAGAGCAGCGTTTCCCAACAATGGTGCCTCCAGCTGTTGCAAAACTACAACTCCCAGCAGCTCATTACTACCCCGGTAGTAATGAGATTACATGAGGAGGAGGTTTGTTACAGTGTGTCACCCCAGTAGTAAAGTGGGAGTGTGTGTCAAAGGGCGGAGCCAAAGGGTGGGATCAAGGGGCTGCAAAATTAGCTTTAGCCTAGGGTGGCAAAAGTCCTTGCAGCAGCCCTTGGTGTGTATACAGAGTAGGTCCGGGGACTACAGAATTTACATTCCATAGGCTGGGGGGATATACATATATACAGATAAGGCACAAGGAAAACATTTGAGGCGCCTTCTCACATACTGTCATATACAATCCATATGTCCTCATATAACTTAGAACTAAACATCCTAAAAATTATATTCAACATACAAAAGAAAATGATTCATAGCTTCTTTTATTAGCCAGAAAAACCACCATCTGTCACAGAAACAGTAGGAAAATATGTTACACTGTGTTTTTTATGGGACCACCTGCTAAATAAGCAACAATCTTGTTTGCACTAAACACACAGAGTATATATATATATATATATATATATATATATATATATATATATATTTATTTACATCTACAACAATCTTACCCATCGTGATGCAGAGTTGTGGGATTATTTATAAATATAGAGCCTGGGTTTAGGTTTATTGATGGCAAATAGCTACACATATGGATAGACTACAGAGGACTGTACACAAATAAGAAGTCTTATCTTTCTTCTGTGGACGATAAGACAAGTCATTGCTATAGCAGCAGTCTGGGAACTCCGCCAAGTGCTTGGTTAATCTTCTCCTTCCATTATAACACCATCTTTACTACCAATTTTACTATTGTATTCAAAAGCCTTTTATTAAAATGGAAAAGTAAAATCAATGCCGCAAAATGACAGTTCTATCAGAAAGGAATTGCGCACATCCAAGTCTGATTTCGTAAAGAAAGGGATGAGCGAGCATGTTGTCTCCAGACCCGACAATTACCCACATTAGAGGCGAGCACGGTGCGGGATGAGGTCGATCGTAACCAAATGGACCTTAAAGGGGTTATCCAGGAAAAAAAATGTTTTTATATATATCAACTGGCTCCAGAAAGTAAATTAGTAAATTACTTCTATTAAAAAATCTTAATCCTTTCAGTACTTTTGAGCTTCTGAAGTTAAGGTTGTTCTTTTCTGTCTAAGTGCTCTCTGATGACACGTGTCTCGGGAACCGCCCAGTTGAGAAGCAAATTCCCATAGCAAACCTCTTCTACTCTGTGCAGTTCCCGAGACACGTGTCATCAGAGAGCACTTAGACAGAAAAGAACAACCTTAAAGGGGTACTCCGGTGAAATTTTTTTTTTTTTTTTTTTAAATCAACTGGTGCCAGAAAGTTAAACAGATTTGTAAATTACTTCTATTAAAAAATCTTAATCCTTCCAGTACTTATTAGCTGCTGAATACCACAGTGGAAATTATTTTCCCTTTGAAACACAGAGCTGTCTGTTGACATCATGAACACAGTGCTCTCTGCTGACATCTCTGTCCATTTTAGGAACTGTCCAGAACAGCATATGTTTGCTATGGGGATTTCCTATTACGCTGCACACTTCCCAAAATTGACAGACATGTCAGCAGAGAGCACTGCGCTCATGATGTCAGCAGAGAGCTCTGTGTTTCAAAAAGAAAAGAATTTCCGCTGTAGTATTCAGCAGCTAATAAGTACTGAAAGGATTAAGATTTTTTAATAGAAGTAATTTACAAATCTGTTTAACTTTCTGGAGCCAGTTGATATATATATATATATATATATATATATATATATATATATATATATATAAGTTTTTTTCCTGGATAACCCCTTTAAATGTGTTATACATAAGGAGACCTTCCCGACAGGCTTAGGCGCTATTTGTTTGTATAGATACTACCATATACTGAATCTATATATAGACCAGTGTTTCCCAACCAGGGTGCCTCCAGCTGTTGCAAAACTACAACTCCCAGCATGCCCGGACAGCCAAAGGCTGTCCGGGCATGCTGGGAGTTGTAGTTTTGCAACAGCTGGAGGCACCCTGGTTGGGAAACACTGATATAGACTGATGCTGTGCAGACACCATTGTTGCTGGCATATACAGAAGCATTTGAAAATATATCCAGATAACTTTGCTATGATGTAAAGTATTTGTCTAGGGAATTTTGCAGATCACCACCAAAAATCAATAGGATTCAATGTTTACTTTCCCCGCTTGAGGGAAGCCTGATAAAGGTCCTGACATATGGGACAACTCTGCAGCCTACTGTATTTCCACCAGGACTAATGCATGTACATAGATCACTACTATGAGGCTAATTCTCCATCCTATCGGCTGAATTATTGATGTATCGATCTGAGTTGACTATGATTAACACATACGTTCACAATGGAGGTAGGGGACAAGTTACCTCTTATACAGATTATCTGGGGAGGCGGCAGGCGGAAAATTTCAGCCTGATCCTAATGTTAGAAAGGTCTCCCATACAAACTAGATTTAACAAAATGTAGTTGGTTCCATCAACTAAAATCCGGCATCTAAGAATAGTGTAAAATAAGTGACAAGTACCTAATGTGACACTAGATGGCGGTATTGCTGAGCTTTTATGGAAGCAGCCAGCAGTATATGATATCCCAATCATATAGAGAAGCCAGGGTAACAATTATGACATCACAGCACTTAAAGGGGTACTCCGGCGAAAAGCTTTTTTTTTTTTTTTTTTTTTTTTTTTTAAATCAACTAATGCCAGAAAGTTAAACAGATTTGTAAATTACTTCTATAAAAAAAATCTTAATGCTTCCTGTACTTATTAGCTGCTGAATACTACAGTGGAAATTCTTTTCCGTTTGAAACACAGAGCTGTCTGCTGACATCATGACCACAGTGCTCTCTGCTGACATCTCTGTCCATTTTGGGAAGTGTCCAGCATAAAAGGAAATCCCCATAGCAAACATGTTGCTGTTCTGGACAGTTCCTAAAATGGACAGAGATGTCAGCGGAGAGCACTGTGCTCATGATGTCAGCAGAGAGCTCTGCGTTTCAAAAAGAAAAGAATTTCTGCTGTAGTAGTCAGTAGCTAATAAGTACAGGAAGGATTAAGATTTTTTAATAGAAGTCATTCACAAATCTGTTTAACTTTCTGGCTCCAGTTGATTTAAAAAAAAAAAAAAAAAGGTTTTCACCGGAGTACCCCTTTAAAAACATATTACGGTGGGTTCACACCACGATTTTGCTATATGGTTTCATTTTAAACATAGGAGTCAATGGGAACTGTACAGAACTGTATGTGCATACGGTTCCATCCGGTTTTCACCATACGTTTTTTTGACTTTGCTCAGTTTTTTTTTCTTGGAATTTCAATCAAACAAGAAAAACTTTATTCATAATGGAGTGAAAAGTTAAAAATGTATAAGTTTTTTTCTTAAAAAACGGATGCAACCGGATATCATTTTTCAAACTGTATACGGATAAAAATTGGTATACACATTTTGATACAGTAAGTCAGGTTTTGAGGAATCTTTTTTTTTATCAAAAACCTGATACAGGAACTGCATTGCAAAAACATGGTGTGAACGCAGCCTTAGATTGTCTGGAAATATATCAAGGTATATCATGCAACCTGAACTATTAACTAGTCATGAAGTCAGGGAGCAGAGACACACAAGTGGATGTAATGTTATACATCTCAAGGAGTAGAAGCAGCTCATTCATGCGATCATCACGCCTGTTTGATCATCAGGCCATGAATTACAGAACCAGAGTTTTTACCGATCACTTTTGTAACAGGAGAAATAATAACCTTGGATCATTGAGAGTGGCCACATAACTAGGACATCCGGGATAATACATAGAGTACATTATACATTTTTTCTAAATCTTATATTTGGTTTTTAACAAAATCTAAATAGTTTACCATAGAATTCTAAATTATTTTCTCTTGATTTGCAACCAAATACTTGTTGAGGTCTTATAGAGTATTTAGGTGCCCAGAGCTGAATTTTCTTTCATATATATATATATATATATATATATATATATATATATACATATATACAAGAAAAAAGAAAGATAGCCAGCACAACTACCTAATACACGGGTGCACACTGCTGTGGCATATACAAAGTATACAAAAAAAGAAGATTGCAGCAGCACACATTGGTCAAAAAAATTGAGGCTCTTAGCGCACTTTTTGATCAAAACGTGTCCCCCATCCACCACGGGGAGGTGGCCTCATTTAGGATGGGAACCTAGCTCAAATTCTGAGCCTAACACTCAACTATCCACAACTATGTTGTGCTGGCTATCTTTCTTTTTTCTTGTATGTACAATTCAGGGGGAAATGGCACCCTCTTTAGCTGTACACCCCTCCCCCTTTCTCACAGGTGGAGTTTTAAATGGATCCAGCATGTCACCCAGTCAGAGGCTGTATGCCCAGCAGAGGTGAGTGGATAGTTGAGTGTTAGGCTCAGAATTTGTGCTAGGTTCCCATCCTAAATGAGGCCACCTCCCCGTGGTGGATGGGGGACACGTTTTGATCAAAAAGTGCACTAAGAGCCTCAATTTTTTTGACCAATGTGTGCTGCTGCAATCCTCTTTTTTTGTATACTATATATATATATATATATATATATATATATATATATATATATATATATATGTATAGACCTCATTTGCTTGTCTCCGTTTCTATCCAAATGACCTGTATTGACAAACTAGTATTTACATATATGCTATGTACTTTGCAAATCAGTTGTACATTGCATCAGTATATCCACTGTCCATAGGGTTTGTTTCCATGTTAAGGTTTTTTTTTTATTCTTTATTTAGCTTTAGAAGCCAAAGCCAGGACCAGATCATAAAAGGCACTGGATTCAAAAACTGTTAAGAATTTTTTTTATGTGAGAACACGCCCTTAGAGTCCATTCACATGTACATATTTTCTGCTGCAGATTTGCTTCAGAAGATTTTGCTATCCATTGAAGTCAATGGGTAGAAAAATCTGCAGAAGATCTGCAGCAAAAATAAGCACGTGTGAACGTACCCTTGAGGTCCATTCACATGTGCGGATTCTTGCTGCAGATCTGCTGTTGCAGATTTTGCTGCCCATTTACCTCAACGTGTAGCAAAGTCCGCTACAGCAGATCTGCAGCAGAAAATTAGCAAGTGTGAACTGACCTTTAGGGTAGGAACACACAACAGACCACAGGTTCTGCAGCAGAAAATGTGGCAAAGGCAGAAATTAATACAACTGAAAATATCAAGGACAGTGTTCACACGTAACTAATCCGCTGTGTGCTGCCTGCAGCTGAAACTCCACTTGCGAGATTGCCTGCTGCAAGTGGAATTTCTCAAGCGGAAAACCTGCAAGCAGATTACGGTATGTTGCTTCCCTTTGATTTCACTGGGTAGCAACATAATCCACAAGCAAAATTCGGGCAACCTGCAGTGGACATGTTTTATGTAAACATTTCCTTATACTTTCCCCTTTAAGCCGAATCCACTTTGGCCTTTGGCACATTTACTGTTGCAGAAAACCTGCAGCATATCTACAACATGTATTCCTATCATTAAGGCTAGGGCAATACTGAGACTTTCTGTAGCACTATTGACCGATTTTAAGGATTATCAAATGATAAAACTTAGTATCTGATATTTGAGGGTACAACCACTGGCACAGCCAAAGATTACAAGAACAGAGAGAATGGAGTCGCAGTGTGCATGCTCATCCACCGCACCATTAGTTCCTTATGGAACTTCCGAACAGTCCCTTTTAATTTCTCAGCCAAGTGTCAAGGAGGCGGGGCCAATCTGCTCAAGTGCCACAGCTGGACACACCACCTTGCCATCACCTTCCAGCCCCTCCTTGATTAACATAAAAGAGCCTGCAAGTCAGTCAAGGAGGGGTTGGAAGATGAGGCTGAGTGAGGAAGCATGCCAGGCTGCAGCACTTAAGCTGTTTGGCCCCACCTCCTTGACCCTTGGTTGAGAAACGAAAAAGGACATTTTATATGTTTGGTAGCACCATTATCTCCAGGAAAGGTACCGTTTGCTTTGCTACACCCTAACAGCTATTAAAGGGGTACTCCCATGGAAAACAATATATATTTTTTTTTTTTTCCTCTGGTGCCAGAAAGTTAAACAGATTTGTAAATCACTTCTTTTAAAAAATCTTAATCCTTCCAGTACTTTTTAGGGGCTGTATACTAAAGAGAAATCCAAAAATAGAAATGCATTTCCTCTGATGTCATGACCACAGTGCTCTCTGCTGACCTCTGCTGTCCATTTTAGGAACTGTCCACAGCAGCATTTGTTTGCTATGGGGAATTTCTTCTGCTCTGGACAGTTCCTAAAATGGACAGCAGAGGTCATCAGAGAGCACTGTGGTCATGACATCAGAGGAAATGCATTTCTTTTTTGGATTTCTCTTTAGTATACAGCCCCTAAAAAGTACTGGAAGGATTAAGATTTTTTAATAGAAGTGATTTACAAATCTGTTTAACTTTCTGGCACAAGGTGATTTAAAAAAGAAAGGTTTACACGGGAGTACCCCTTTAAGCAGTGTCTACAGCTCTTAGTAACAAATATAGCTGACAAATTCCCTTTCAAATGGTATCCCCCAAACATTTGGGGTATCACTAGTGCCTCTAATTCTCTACAAAATTATGTGCCATTAATAAAATGTAGAATAATAAAGAAAAAACAAAAACAAAATGAGAATGCTGGTCAGATCAGGGCAAAGTGCATCCCCTTTGGAAAACGTAGCTGGTAATGAAGACTAATGTCATCAATCTGAGCTGCTGTAAGTCCGTGAGAATAGAAAATCTTCTTCAAGATGTGGAGGGTAAATGACAATTTTCTGTGGCTAAAACTTATTTTACAGTGGGGGAGAAAATGCACAAATATATCTGACAGTTCCTAGAAAATAAAGTTCCTGGTCTATATACAGTAGATGTATACAGCAGTGCATTCAGTCAGACAGATTGGAATTCCTGGAGAGCAAAGGCTGGGATTATATTTCGGTATAGCTGCATGAAATATCTGGTGGAGGGGTAACCCAATTAGTGCGAACCTCTGGATGATGGATGAGGACAAAGGAGGAAAGTCTCCAATTGCACTGGATGATCACAGGCAGAGTGTCTATTAACCCTGGAAGACATTGGGGAACCCCAGGCATGACTAGAGATTTAGAAACACTGTTCTTATAGGGAAGCTGCACAGCTTAGGCCAATATTTTCCAACCAGAATGCCTCCAGCTGTTGCAACACTACAACTCCCAGCATGCACGGACAGCCGAAGGCTGTCCGGGCATGCTGGGAGTTGTAGTGTTGCAACAGCTGGAGGCATTCTGGTTGGAAAACACTGTTTTAGGTGATGGAAAATGTGTGTGTTGGACAGAATCAGTCACCAGGCTCAGGAATCGCAAATCCAAAATATATTATTTGGGGTATTGGTATACCTATTGATACATATAAAGTCATGTTTGCTCACTCATAAATAAGGCGCTGTTCACATCAGTGTTGTAGTTTCTTTAAAAAAAATGGCACAGCTGCATCTGTTGCACAATGGAAAGATACTCCTCACAGACTTACAATGGGGTCTGTTGGGATCAGGTTCATTAAACCAAAAAAACAAACCCGATGACGCGTCTGACACAGACTGAAAGCATCCATCTAAACTAAAACATCTAACCTAAAACAAACTTTTTTAGGGGCATTCTGGGGAACTAAATTAATCAGACACTTCTTTCCTATCTACAGGATAGGGAATAAATGTATGAATGTGGGGGATCAACCGATAGGACCCACACGATCTCCTGTACAGGGTCCTGTCTACATGCCCATCCTCAACATGCTGCGGTCCCCACTTTCCTGGACGTGGGCAAGTGACGGTCCAGTCAGCCAATCATCAGAGAAGGCGGGACATTGCTGCAGCCAGTGATCGGATGAGCAGGCAGTCACTTGCGGGGGGCCCCAGCGGTCAATCCGCCACAATGAGACACTGCGATTCTCTGTCTGATAGTTTTCCAGACTAATCCTCTACCCCTGAGGAAGTCGCTTTGGGAGTGACGGAACGCGTGGGGTCTCTTGTGGCCCCGTCCTTATGCTTATACCAACACTCAACTGGTCTCTCCATTCAGTCTGGGACGCTTGCTTCCAATGATTTCACATGGCTGCATGTATACAGGGATTGTGGCAAAAACAACTGGGAATTGAGAGTGACATTGTTCATACTATTGATATATTGTTTATTATCTGGACATATTTTACTATGCTCAGCCTGATGGCCAAGGCCTAACAGTTCTGCCCAAGCTATGCTCTGCCTGATGACCAAGACCATAAAAGTTCTGCCCAAGCTATGCTCTGCCTGATGACCAAGACCATAAAAGTTCTGCCCGAGCTATGCTCAGCCTGATGGCCAAGGACTAACCGTTCTGCCGAGCTCTGCTTAGCCTGATGGCTAAGGCCATAAAAGTTCTGCCCGAGCCATGCTCAGCCTGATGGCCAAGGCCGGAACAGTTCTGCCCGAGCTCTGCTTAGCCTGATGGCCAAGGCCATAACAGTTCTGCCATGCTATGCTCAGCCTGATGGTCAAGGCCGTAACAATTCTGCCTGAGCTCTGCTCAGCATGATGGCCAAGGCCATAACAGTTCTGCCCAAGCTATGCTCAGCCTGAGTGCCAAGGCCATAACAGTTCTGCCTGATGGCTAAGGCCATAAAAGTTCTGCCCGAGCTATGCTCAGCCTGATGGCCAAGGCTTTAACAGTTCTGCCCGAGCTATGCTCAGCCAATGAACAAGGCCATAACAGTTCTGCCCAAACCCTGCTCAGCCTGATGGCCAAGGCCATAAAAGTTCTGCCATGCTATGCTCAACCTGATGGCCAAGGCTGTAACAATTCTGCCCGAGCTCTGCTTAGCCTGATGGCCAAGGCCATAACAGTTCTGCTTGAGCTTTGCTCAGCCTGATGGAAAAGGCCATAAAAGTCCTGCCCGAGCTATGCTCAGCATGATGGCCAAGGCCATAACAGTTCTGCCATGCTATGCTCTGCCTGATGGCCAAAGCAATAAAAGTTCTGACATGCTATGCTCAGCCTGATGGCCAAGGCCATAACAGTTCTGCCCAAGCTCTGCTAAGGCTAGGTTCACAATGCCGATGGCATCCGACCCATTATGGGTCCAATCGGCTCTTTTTATTTTTTTTCTTGAGCCGATCGGACCCTGAAACAGGTCGGATGCAAATGGCTACTGCTAGGTCCCGACGAAACTGCCGATGGAGCTTCAACTAATGGAGCTCGATGGCAGCATGAACGATGCCAAAGCTATACAGGTTTTGCTCGGGCTGTTCACGGGGGTTCTGATTAAGCAGTAGGAGTACAGACACAGGATAGGTATTAAATGTTCGATCACTTAGGTCCCCAAAGATCATGAGAATGTGGGACCCATGTCCCATGTGTGAATAGAGAGGCTATTGAGCATGCATACTGCTGCTCCATTCACTAATTATAGGACTGTTGAAAATAACTAAGCACTGTATTACCTTTTTACGCTGTACTCACTTTTTATTTTTTTATGCACTGGAGCAAAAGAACATACACATACCCAATAGGTTAATAAAGCACAGTTACACATAAGGAGAGAATGAAGAGACTTTAAGAATACCGTTTTTTCTAGCTTTTAGATAACAGACTGTGTACAAGCGTCTTTGTGTTGCCCACAACTGAGTAATTGTGGCGCACAGTTTAAATTGGCAGAATGCGACAATTTGTTAGCTATGTTATAATATACAGCTTCTAGTCAGTATGGGGACAGCAATTAAACAGCAAATGAAAAGGTCTTCACATTTAAATTAAGTGTACATTATTAATAGAAATCCAATTTAGAAAGAACTTAGGTTAATCAATGTAAATATAAAAAAAATAGATTAAATATGTATTTTTATATAAAATATATATTTAACACACAAAAAATAAAGTTTTCTGAACCAAACAAAGAAAACATTTCCATTTAAGAAATCTGATTGCAAAATGTTGGTTAACTTCACTTTTCTGGACCACAGGAGACAATAATTTGTTGTGTGCCACAGTCTAGGTGCCCAACTGGAAACAAAACTGTTGGTTTGACAATAGAAAATATGGGCCATGACATGACAAAGACAAAGGGGAGGGAGAGCAGTCACATGTTAGTTGGGTAGATGACAAATATATTAAAGCTAATGCTCAATTTTTGTTATCACGTTGCTCCTACAGTTCTGTTAATGGAGGAGGGTGTAAGTGGGTGTGTTGAATCTGTCACTCCTTAGTAGTTCACGCTTCATTTTCAGGGGAAAAAAATGCAAAGTGAGATCATGACATATAATGCCAGACATAAATCAGGTCCGCAAACTCCTTACCTTGTGAAGCCCGGCCGTGGCGGGAGTCTACACTGTGCTGTCGTCTCTCTTGTGGCTCCTCATTCCCCCCATCTAGAAGAGAAGAAAAGAGTAAGAGATACAACTCTTCTCCCGAAAACACAGACACGTAATACCATGAAATATGCTAACTGGAAATGTGAAACCAACATGCATCTTCTATTACTCAATATAAACTGGTTCTGGATCAACAATCTGAGGAACATGTTCAGACACCTCTGATGATCTATTAGCCGGCACCACTGAAGATTTAGGTCAAGAACGTCATCAGCAAATAGAAAGGGAACGCGAAGACGCTATTAACTGTATATCAAAGGGCCGACGTGCTCCGAGCCTGATTGGAACAATATACAACCTTTTTAGATCAAGACCAGGGGCAAAGAAAACAATATTAAACCAAAAGGATCAGTGATCAGGTATAAACACTAGCTCAGCTCTCAGAATCAATGTAGTTCAAGTCATTTGTCCTCCTGCAAGGTCATCACAAAGTTGTGTGAGCCATAAAGTAATCCGGTACGCAACCTGTTTGCACAAAACTTCAATCCCAAACAAAAAGTTAATAATTACAATGGACGGTGCAGTAATAGATCAAACAATCAATATCAGAAGAAATATGTGCAGCATTGCTGCTCAGTAATAAAAACTATAATGCCCCATTCTTTACAAATACAGCAGCAATATACTTGGGAGCTTGCCGGGCGGTGGGGCGAGCGCTGACTGAGATCATGGCTATACACAGAAACTCTGCAGTGCAGTCTGCCTAATCTATTCTGTTACTGCAGTTTCCTCTGTCTTTCTATAAACAGGAAAGAAAAAGGTGCACACTTTAGGCTGGTGGTGCACACTTTAGGCCGGTGGTGGTGGTGCACACTTTAGGCCGGTGGTGGTGGTGGTGCACACTTTAGGCCGGTGGTGGTGGTGGTGCATACTTTAGGCCGGTGGTGGTGGTGGTGCATACTTTAGGCCGGTGGTGGTGGTGGTGCATACTTTAGGCCGGTGGTGGTGCATACTTTAGGCTGGTTGTAGAAGCACGCAATATGGCTGCCTCTGTGTCCATATTACGGCTGCAAGTCTCAGTACGACTGTCGGTCTAATAACCCAAACTGACAGCATCATCAGGATCTATAATACTGTCAGGCTGATTCCTTAGACTGGAGGTTGAAATTCTGCTTGTGACTTTGTTGCAGACTTGAGGACTACGTACGTGTAAACATACCCACACACTGCTAAATATTTTTCCAAATGCCCCCTTCATTTACCTTGACTTTGCTCAGCAGAAATATAGCAGAAAAATCAATTTCCGTTGCAGGTTTTTACCTCTTAAATGTATAGGAAATCCACAATGAAATCCACCTCTAACATGTGGCTTTTGCTGCTGATATACAATAGGAAAATCTATTAATGTATGTAGCTAACCTTGACAGGATGGAGAGCTGCTGTCTACGAGAGTCTTTATTCTGGCACACTCTAGTAACACTTGTATTACATGGATTTCTATTCATTTGAATTTTCCCTGCATTAACCACTGCAGAGCAAATGCCTAGCACGCCGTGGATACCCCCCAGCAAAATCAGCTATTTGATAGGAGGTGTCAGGATCGTGACCTAGGGAGACCATCTTATTGCTGCAGTTTACGATTTGTTGTTAACATTCTACAATAGTTAAGGAAATACAGTGAAATGGACTAGGTCCTCTACTTCAGTATACTTTCAGTGGAATAAGAATTTCCTGCGCTCCAATGCACCATATGGAAAAGGGCCGCTAACTGCTATGTGTGAGAGTGAGCCGCTGACAGTGTTTTCATAGTCTGAAAGTTTGCCAAAAGTTGCCGTCCCATCATGTTTTGTCTTGTCTGAAACTTATCTTGCCTTTTTATGCCATATGCAATTACTACGCATGATCCAGAATGGACTAGTCCGTGATTACCAGATATGTTGTTTCCTGACTAAAAACTGGTTGACACAGGACACGAGCTGGATATGACTGACTAAAGCTCATACATGGAAAACATACATTTTCTTTGTGATATTTGCTTGGTAAATTGGAGTTTATTTGGGTTGTATTTGGTATTGCAGCTTTGCCCCTTTGGCTTGAATAGGATATATATGACTGGAGTTAAGCTGCAACATCTGAAAATGCCAAAGGAGAAGAATGGCGCTGTTGCAGGAGCAGGATTTTAGATTGTAGCACCAAAATGACACCTTTACTGAAAGGCAAAAAAAAAAAGGAAACCTAAAATCTATTAAAAAAAAAAAAAAAAAACGCTAGGAAAATGGCAAGGATTACATGTTCTTCCATGAATACATTTAGCTAGGCTGTAATTCTATGGCTGCATATTCCTGAATTGTAATACGTTTTATGCGCTATGTATTACTCTGTGATTTTAGCAGAAAATAGCAGAGTAACATTAACAAGAAAGGAGGCGTAGATGGGTTGCGAGCATCTCACAGGAGCGTTGAGGCCACATATTTTGAAATTAAACAACTGGCTTTTTCTTTGCATACTGACTCCCCAGCGTTGTCCTGGTTAACCTTCAGACAAGTAGAGGCGCTGTGACTCTTATGTTTACATGCAAACAGTAACCAGTATTACAGTATGACAACCTGCTGGAGCTGTGTACATAAAACATGCATGAATGTCACACATGTTCCAGCTGCTGGAATGGAAGGCACAGGATTTCTTTGGGAACACATTTTTCTCTTAATCTACACCCCCCCCCCCCCCACCACCACCACCACCAGCAGCACCACAACCACCACCACCACCGTTAGGGTTGTTGTGATGAGACAACACTGTAGTATTCCATCCATCCACTTCTAAGTTGTCTTTGCCTCTCATGTGGGTAACGGATACAGCATGACATCCGTTCACATTCAAAACCTCCAAAGCGGATTCTGTCACATTTGACAGGAAAAAAGATGGCCATACTAACCGAACACACTATTAGATCAATGGTGTCTGTTGTGTGACGTTTCCAGAAGTCTATCATTTTGTTTTTTCTGTTCCTATGATAGAATAGATAAACTGAATTCATGATGTACTGCAGATGTGTACAAAACCTAATGTCAGCTCATATTCCACATGAAGACAAATGCCAATGTGAACTTATCACAAGAACAGTCCAAGGCAAGCTCCCAATATCTGGCCTGACAAGCTGACCATCTAAGACAGGGGTCTAAAAAAGTATTTGGGGGCCGCCGGAGGTAGAGGCTGGGTGAGGCTGGGCCGCATCAAGTATTCTACAAAAAATAAAAATAAAAAGAGTCATAGGCTGTGTCAAGGAATGGTGGGAGTTGCAGTTACTAACTACAACACCAAGCATGCCCTGATACACCCTATGGCTCTGGAGCTGACCCAAACCTATAACTCATGTACCATAACCAATCATTTTATATCAAACATTTGCGACAAGCTTGGCATCCCCTTACTCACAAGTGACGCTATATGGCAGCCTGAAGTGGTCCACAGTCTGAAATGGTGCCAGGCTTCTCTCCAGTGGGGCCTCAAGACGTCACTGGAGCCTTCGTGGTAACAGATGTATCTGTGTGCGCCACACACATCTGTTTCCAGATGCCCCTGCACTGTTAAAAGTCCCTAATTAACTTTTGGGCCGGGCGAGCGGGAGGTGTTCTGGGGTGTCTACCAGTGTCTGAGTATCCCAGTGCCTGACCCGTTAGTCCGCCACTGGCGCAGGACACAGTAACACTAAACTTTGCTATCAAGTAGGGGGACGTAAATTATCATCCCGCAGACCACCAGTTTGAGAGCCCTGATCTAAGACATTAGGTGGCCTTTCTACTCCCCTCTTGACAGATGATATAAGAGGATTGGACATTGTAGATCCCCACTGCCCAATCCTCTTGTTCACAGAAACATTATCCAGAGGAGTCAGGCAGTGGTTTATGTCTCTACATGAAAAACGCATGACCTTAATGTTTATGGTGGGATTTGGAGAGACTGCTGACAGCTCTCTCATGTGTATGGCCATCTTAAGTAATAAACACTCTTCTGAAGGGGAGGAGAAGAGAAGATGATAAGAAGAATAGTAAATTCAGTCCTATCAACAACTCAACAATATGAAGAACACAATATGAAGAACACAACAAAAACAATATGAGGAACACGACAAAAACAATATGAGGAACACATCCTTGACTGGGATAGATTTCAAAGAAAAGAAAAGGGGGCAATTGCCCGGGACCCACACTTTTTAGACACTTCCAGCAGCAAGATATTAGAGTCAAAACACTATAAAAACATGTAATATGCAGTTATAATGTAGTTATGCAGCTTAAACTAATAGAGCATCTGCCCCACCTGCCTGCACAGCACTGCAGGAAAATAAGCAGCTGATATCCGCCTTGATCTCCACATACCAAGGGAAGAATAAAGTGGATATCAGGGATGTTACACTATAGCATGCCCATTCTTTGTCCTCAACAGGCTCCCCCTATATACATTAGATTATCAGCTTGGCTTAGCCACATGTGCATGACCTTGTATCTGGAGAGAGGGTGTCCACTATTGGGCACCCCTAAGATCCAGCCCTAGATATAGTTGTTGTTTAGAATGAATATAAGGAGGCAGGAAAGACTTTATATGTTCAAGTTTGGACAGAACAAACGGAAGGGAGGTGATAGAACATTGTCGGATAAATGCAGGAAACATTTCTTAGAAAGTGCATAGAATCCAAAGTTCATGCCCTGAGTTGGATAAGTGATAGGGATCATGGCAGCCACCCAACAGAAGGAATACAAAGACACGACTGAAGTCAACAAAGATTTCATTAATGTGAATATGGTTTGTAAATCCAACTCAATGAAAGGGTTAAAAGTATAATAAACAATAGAAATACCCATAGGCCAGAAATCATACCCTCAATCCCACACTGCAATGTGTGGGGGAAACACTTTCTATACTTTATTCCAACCCATAGCAAATCTATACCTTCCAGTATACCCTATGCATCTGGGGTGATGCAGTTTTGCAACAGTTGGGGAACCACAAGTTGGAAAATAGTGGTATATAGTCTGATTATAGGAGATTTACATAGCAAATGGTTAATAAAAGGAAAATATTCATAAATGCCTACCAAAATATAGACTCTGTATATAGCTTTTACTGTCAGCAGAAATAAAGGGGGCACTGACTTGGCACATTTTATAGGGGATTAACGACTGCCTTCTTGCAGGTAAAGGCACCCTGGGTGGGCTGCAGGATGTTGCTTGCTCAGTCGTTCCGCAGTCGCTCCTCAGAGCGCATTCTTGTTAGGAGCGTCTCTCAAGCATCAGCGCCTGCGAGTCAGCACGGCCATTAATAATTCATTACTAAACTGTCACTAATTTGTTCTCTTGCTCCAGTTTGATGTGTTTTTCTGGAGCCTGCCAGTTCTCTTTAAGAGCAGAAATGATATGAGGTGTAATCCTTTTCATCACCCCAGTCTTTCCAGGACAGACTGAGCTGCAGTAGAGATTTAACACTATACACCACAGAACGAACATGCCCTTCACAATCCAGCTTCTCACCCAATATGATTTTAAGTGCACAAATCCACCATAAACCATAGTAACCAAAAGACCATGCTTTTACCTTGAAGTGGCACTACAATAATGACAGCCCGCAGTATGGGATATCTGACATTTCTACGCACTCATGTCACATTTACTGTCCAAATGGTTTCAATACCTTGATAAACGTTCTTACCCTAATTCATAATGTCAGCAGGTGACTATATGATAAGCCCCATAGGATTGACACTTCCTATAAACCCTTTATGTAGTTTACAAGACAATCCCCATAGCTAGGTGTGAGCTTTCCTTTAGTTGTAATGCATTTCAATGACTTATTTTTACATGGTCCAGTAGCAGACGAGAATAGAATGGAAGAATTTAGTTCTATTAATACACATATGTAAATGCTACCTATTATGTGAACAGTGAACAAGTTACCTCACATATACCCTACCCCTGTAGTCCACACTGTAAATGTATGTGTTCATTCGACATTGACCAATAGAACATTTATAGAAGCCATTGCTACTGTCAAATGAATGTTACCATTTGAGAAGGTGCTCTAGGCTGGGACATCTCCTGTCCATGTGTCTCCCATTCAGGATCCTCCACTATGTCTGGCAAGCAGTTATAACTCTCCCATAGGCAAGTATGCCTCAATCCCTGTTATACCTAAAAGAAGGGATTATTGGTGAGGATATCCGATTTGATCAAGGGTAGACATAGTACATCAAAATCACCCCTTACAAAATGGGGTCACTAGGTCGATCTGCTGTTCGCCCTATGTCCTGCTCCTTGCACATAGCAGATATTGTCAGGAAAGCTGCAGCCATCAAGGCATTTCCCAGCAGTGCCCTCTGCAAACAAATATATTATTATATGGAAGTCTTTCAGATGAACATCCATTCAGTTTATGGCTCTAGCCTTCAAAAATGAAAGTCTCTTGTAGAGAGCAGCTTTCCGTTCTGGCTCATAGTGGAGTGAATTAGAGACACATGGACAGGAGATGTCCCAGCCTAGAGCACCTTCTCATATCTCAATCGGTCAGTAATCATGAAAATTATCGCCTTAGTCCAATGCAACAGGAAGCTGACCAGATAGAACTATGTTGCCGACTGTTCCCTTAACAAGAAGCTTAAAGGGGCACTCCGCCCCTAGACATCTTATATACTTGGCTTCGTGTCGGATGACTGACAATGCGGTGCAGAGGCTTGTGATGTTCGTCATGCCACCTCCCATAGACTAGAATTGAGGGGGCGTGGCTGTGACATCACAAGTGGGGCGTCACCGTGACGCCACGAGCCTCCGGCGCTGCACCAGACTCTCTAAACGAATGCCGGGTGCATATCTCCTATCCTTTGGATGGGGGAAAAGATGTCTAGGGGAGGAGTACCCCTTTAAGGCTGGATTCTTACAATTTTGGTCAATTTTTTTTTAACCACAACCAGGAGTGGTTTACAAATCTTTCAATTATACTTTTTCTTTGCATCAGTTCCACTACTACCTTTGGCTAAAAATATTGAACAAATTACTACATGTGAACCCAGCCTAAAACGTAAGTCCTTCAGGAGAGGCTTTCCTTCATGTCCAGCTGCCTAGGTTACCGATTATCACACCTCCATTTTTAAACTTCTGTTAAGAGATATGGCTGTCAAGTTCATTGTTGGTACCTGGCCTTCCACCCTACTGGGCCCCTGTACAGTGGAATGGGGCACTTGGACTTTCTCTAGTATTCTGCAGTACAAATACAATAACTGAAGTGGAATGCATGTAAACCTTTCAATCTTGCCTTTTCATCCGTAAAACCTCCCAAGACACTACATAGTTTGTTGCAAATGGGCTCTGCTCCTGACTTGAGTTTATAGGTAATGAAATGAACAGATCTTAATAGAAGAACAATGTACGCTGAGCCGACACCAGCATTGAGATTACTGCAGCTCTATTTTTATACAATTTCTGATGTGATTCAGTGGTGAAATATGAAGTGAGAACAGACTTCAAAGCTCACACCTTCATCGATGTAAGTGGCACAATGAAACAAACAGCATGGTATAAGAGATAAAGGCTCTTCTCCAACAACATATGCGGTCGGAGATGATACAACATGTTCTTGCTCCAGGTTACTGTTCATTTGATTTGGTTCTGCAGGCATTTCTGGCTCCCTTTTCTTTCTACTTGAGCTACCTATTACATGTGGACTAATTCCAAACCACTGCAGACCCGCAACTTGTGTAAAGCCTTGAAGGCACAGTGCTAGAAACCTTGGTACCCTTTTTTTTTTTGCAAGATCAGCGTGTCAACAAGCAATGACAGCCCCTTTTCCTGGAACGACAAGGACCACATGAAGGAAACAGAACGAGACGAGCTTAACTGAACCATATAAACTAATCCAGAGCCTGCAGCGAGTGACTAAGCAGTTTGTATAAGGCCTGTGGAGGAAACAAAGAGTTCTCTCTTCCCCCCCTTTCGTGTTCTGCCACCTTATCCAGAGGCGAAGATGAGGTGAGGTTTTACGCAAGTTACAGCTCAGCTCTCATAGCCGCTGAACAATATGTAACATTGAACCTGAGGAGGAGACTGCTATAGACCGGAAGTGACTTGCACATTGGCCGAGCCGAGAGAACAAAGAGCTCAGCGATGGTGGCATCAGACATCTCTATAGACTCTCTACATGTATACAAGACTGGCGTTCTGCATATGGGGCCATTACTGGCTATGGATTAGACTCTAATCTTGGTAATTCATACACAACATAAGAAATCAATTAAAATTATCATATTGCCCAGACACCTGAATCTGCAGCCATCATCACACTGCTGCATTTATTAATCATCTGATACGTATCTGCTGCTCAGGCCGGGAGCTGCAGACATCAGATCGATTGGAGACGTTCCCACATATTTAACAGACAACCTAGAGATGTAGCAGAGCCCAGAGACACCTCGGGAGAATGTCTACATTACAGTGAAGATGAATGGGGGAAATGTATCATTTGCAACCTTTTTACCCCTATTTTCAACCATGTACTCTCTCCTTTATGCTTGTTTCATTTGCCCCAAATGTATCATATCATTACATGCACATTTTTTTAATGCTCTTTTTGTCATGTGTTTGGTATGCCACCTATTCAGTTGAATGGAGTTGCAAACATTTTTTGCAATTTTTCAAAATGTCTACAACTCCCATCAGCCTTTGGCCATCCAGGCATGCTGGAAGTTGTAGTTTTGCAACAGCTGGAGGCAAACCGGTTGGGAAATACTCCTATAGAGCCTCTATGACAGCACATTGAAGCCGTACAGTCTCAGTATAATGGGGTGCATGAAGCTTAAAAGCCTACAAACACATTCTACATATAGAGGCCAAACACACCATGTTTGGTGGGACCAGATGACCATCTAATCTGTACGGGGCCTGCGACTAAACCCCCCAACAAAAATATATGAATGATGTTGGGGGGAGAAATGGATTGGGTTTGTTGAGTTCCAACTGGTAATCGTTTAGTTTGCTAGACAGCTATCCATTGTGTGTATGGCTACCAAAAACCCCATAAACCTTAGAAACCAAACGCTTTCTGCTGGACCAAATAATCTTTCAGGGGAAAGAAAGATTTTAACAGTCTAATCCTTTTGTTCTTTAATACAAAGGGCTCAGAGGAGCCTAGCATGCTTGTGTATAGGGTGAGATAGCGGTCGGATATCTTAGGCTAGGTTTCCACTATTTTTTTTTTTTTTTTTGCAAAAAAGCCAATAAAAACGCCCATTCTGCCGCATGGCGTTTTTTTTGGTGAAAAAATGTTGCGGCCAGATGTTAGCTGCAAGTCAATACTTAACTGTAAAATGCCATATCCACTTGGCGTTTTTCTGTTTTGCGTTTCTTTTATCCTTTTGGCGTTTTGGGGCTCCTTGATAGTTTTTCAAAAACAACCTCTTGTTGAGACTTTGGCGTTTTTTGGGGAAAATCTTGGCGTTTTCCTCCCATAGAAGTCTATGGGAGTGAAAAATCTCCAAGAAAAATGCCATGTGGGTTTTAACTTTGGTGTTTTGCAGGCAGTTTTTATTCTTTTTTTGACTTTAGCGATCCAAAAAACTGATGGAGATACCTTTTTTATAAAAATTTCGTAGGGTATCAATAAAAAATTAATAATAAAAAAGATACAGTAGTGTGTAAAAAATTGTATATAACAACATTTTAATACATTTTTAAACAGGGATCAATTTATGTGGGCAGGCAGGGCACTAAAAATCTAGCCGATAATAAGAAAAATGTAGTGTGTGTGTTTTTCACTTATTTTTTATTTTATTTTTTAGGTAGTACTACTACTACTACCAGCATGGAACACACTGTTCCATGATGGGAGTAGCCGTACCTGTCCTAAGTGACAGATCGCCCGGGTCCGTTGCGATCCTCCTGTATAATGTATAGATGCGGCCGGCCGCTCTTCTATGGTCCCCTGCACTGCCATATATATATATATATATATATATATATATATATATATATATATATATATATATATATATACATACATACATACACACACATACATATACATATATATATATAAATATACCTTTTCATATTTCCCGCAGAGAGCTGTGATTGGCCAGATGGTTCCAGCCAATGACAGTTCTCTGCGGGAAATATGAATAGGTGTATATATACACGTCAGTGCAGGGGATCATAGAAGAGCGACCGGCCGCATCTATACATAATACAGGAGGATCACAGCGGGTGTCAGGAGTAACATCTGCTGCGATCTGTCTATTAATGCAGATACTACAGCTCCCAGCATGGAGCAGAATGTGCTCTATGTTGGGAGCAGTAGTACCTGCAGTAAGGGACAGATCACAGCAGATGTCACTCCTCCTGACACTCTATGCGATCATCCTGATGTCAATTTCGGGACTTAGCTGTGCCCATCGCTACAGATCCGGGAGAACAGCTGATGCTGAGCAGTAGATATATGTCCTATCTCTACTGCCCAGCAAGAACTTACAGTGAGCCTGCAGTATACATACACACTGCTGGCTCACTTAACCCCTTGTTGAGCTGAGCGCTATGCATCAGCCCAGCAAGGAAAGACTTAACTTACACTGCTGGACAGTGTAGGTTAACCCTTTAGGCGGTATACACTATATACAGCTATCTATAGATAACTGTATATAGTGTTTACAGAAGACAAAGTCTGCTTACTTCCCTCCAGTCTCGGCTGGGTCCATGTAGTTCCGCTGACGTCATCCCTAGGGGGCGGAGCTACATGGACCCGGCCGGGACAGGAGCAAGGAAGGTAAAGTGGACGTCAACTTCTGTATACACTATATACAGCTATCTATAGATTACTGTACACCGACCAAAGGGGCTATAGGAGCAGGGAGTCCTGTCAGTCTGGTGACAGGATTCCCGGCTCCTGTATAGTATATACGGGTACAGTATGCCCCCCTGTATACTATACGGCCGGCGGAGGTGAGTCGTGATGCTGTACCTCACTCCTCATCTCCTTACATTCTGTGGACCGGGCGCTCAGCATCCGACCCACAGAGTGGTACCTGAAGACAGTGAGAAAACTGCCACAGGTGACAAAACTGGCGGTTTCCACACACCAGTAAAAACGCCAGATAAAACCCCAGAAAAACTGCCAAAATGCAGGAAAAAGCTGTGGCAGTTTTTCTGGTGTTTTTGCTGGTGTTTTTTTAGCTGTTAAAAAAAAAAAAAAAAAAAAAAGTGGAAACCTAGCCTTAGGGTACAATCACACTGTGTTCCTGCCATATTAATCGTATCCATTAGCATCCTGCCAAAAATGCGATACCAACATAAACTGTTAACAGGAGCAGCAGACCCCATTCCCTTCAATGGCCGAACAGAGGCATTCCTAGTGACCCAGTTAAGGATGTATCAGTTTTGTTTTTTTAAGTGGACTCATGATGGGGGCTGTTGCACTTTTGTAATAGTGCATATGTCCAGAAGGAACCACTAGATGACTCTGTTCAGACCTAAAATTGAAGAGGGTCCGCTGCTCCCGTTAACACTATATGTTGGCATTCTGTCTTTAGAGGGATGCCAACTGATCAGATTAATGGGGGCAAAAACTTTGTGTTCGTACCCTGAGTTTTCAGTTTCATGCTAGTCATACATGTCAGATAGCTCTCTGCTAAATGCTCACTTGGCTGACAGCTAATCCTTTCAACCCCCGCACATGCATGTGTTCTTAATGAGGAGAGTAAAATTTCCTCCTTTCCTCCCCTTGTCTACATCTTCCAGCAAGCATTGCAGCTCTGCTCTGTTAGCCAGCTCACTATCTGGGAGCTGCCACCACCCTCCTGCTCTAAGCAGCAGAGAGAGGTTTAGGGTCTGATTGGCTGAGGCTGCACACACCTCCCAGTTCTCATCACTGAAAAGGACCATTACTCATCAGTGCAGAGCAAAAACCACATGGTCTGTATCTCTCAGGGGGGGGGGGGGGGGGGCTGCTTTAAGAGAGTGATTTGAACAGAGAGAGTGGATGGCTGAATGATGTCATTCCCTCACTTCATACATGTAAGTAACAACCAAAGAGGGGAAACCGCTCTATATAGCCAATGAATGATATTTAGACAATTAAAAAGGTTGATGAGCGGGAAAAGATGGCTATGGGTTTAGTTCCCTGGAGTACCCCTTTAACAAAAGTGTAGGGTGTTTACATTTAACATGCCCAATTGTCTCCTCCCCGACCGCAAAATCATTTGTTTTGAGAAACTTGTGAGCCCCCGTGCACATAAAATCGGACAGTCCCGAAAAAACTTGTGTGGTCAGCCCACTTTGTATGGGCAAATTTCAAATCAAGCAACATGGGAATAAGCCCAAAGGGCAAATTTGTAAGTCACGGAGAAATTGTTGTAGCAAAACTGCATCAAACACAATATGACATTGAAATGTGAATGTACTTTAATAATGATGATACATTTTCCTATACTATATCACCTTCGGCTCTAGAGAAAAATTTCAGCTGCACATTTTCATATACAGGTGTGTTCACGTGCCCAATACAGTGATCCCTCAACTTACAATGGCCTCAACATACAATGGTCTTTTCTGGACCATTGTAAGTTGAAACCAGACTCAACATACATTGTTACGGACAGCCCAGATCTGTGAAACGTGATGTCTAGTAGCGCCCCCTACAGTACAGGGAGGTATTACATGTTCTGTACACACTTTACCTGTACCAGGGTTACCTTCTCCTTTGGACACCAGGAGAGGGCGACTCCATTTTTTTTTTTTTTTAAGGACATTGCGTGTTCTGTACAGGACCCTGAAGAAGCTCCTGTCCTCTACATAGACCAGTGTTTCCCAAGCAGGGTGCCCCCAGCTGTTGCAAAACTACAACTCCCAGCATGCCCGGACAGCCTTTGGCTGTCTGGGCATGCTGGGAGTTGTAGTTTTGCAACAGCTGGAGGCTCCCCGCTTGGGAAACACTGACATAGACAGTGATTTACAGCTTCCAGCAGATCTTTCTTACTTTTATATGTAAAGATTTGCTTTATCTATATTAGTTATCTACTTATTTTTCTTTAATCCTCACTTTTTTCCTATTTTCGGATGACATTTTGGTGCCTTCAGAACCAATTACCAGGTTTCCATAGAGTTCTGGTCTCAACATACAATGGTTTCAACATACAATGGTCATCCTGGAACCAATTAATATTGTAACTTGAGGGACCACTGTATAAGTTTGTTAACTACAATTCAGTGAGAATCCTTGCATTCTCTGCATACATTACGTATGGGGTTTCTGACAAGAACTTAATTGAATGCCACTTATGTGTTTTGTAGCTTTTCACAGTCAATGTTGAAGCGCTTTAAGGCACATTAGCTTGCTACATACTGCTAGGGTTCTGCAGAACAGATGCCATTATCCACAAGATCCTTCTCTTCCGATGGACTAGATGCAGCTTACACAAATCCGTTACAGACGAATGAGAGGAGGGATCCCTGAATCCCGTGACATTCGCTTCACCCCATTTACACCAACTGTGGGTGTTACAGTAGCTGGGGTCAATACACAGCATGATGCCCATGAGAACTGCATTATGTAGGCAGCTAAAAGCTTAAACCATCAGCAAAGCATGAGAAGTGGGTGAAGAGCATGTGAACCTAGAAAGCTTAAGTCAGAATAATAAGATTATAAATGGAGGAGATGCGATGGTTAAACACTTGTTTTTTTTGCGCTAAAAAAATTTATGTGTAGAAGTTTACAAATAAGTTTTAGAAACAAAGAGTAAATATTGAAAATTAAAAACAGAATATATTCACAGAAAATCTATGGGAGCCTAAATACACATTACAGTGGTCCCTCAAGTTACAATATTAATTGGTTCCGGGATGACCATTGTATGTTGAGACCAGAACTCTATGGAAACCTGGTAATTGGTTCTATAGGGACCAAAATGTCATCCAAAAATAGGAAAAAGTGAGAATTAAAGAAAAATAAGTAGATAACTAATACAGATAAAGCAAGTTCTTACATATAAAAGTAGGAAAGATCTGCTGGGAGCTGTAACTCATTGTCTATGTCAGTGTTTCCCAAGCAGGGAGCCTCCAGCTGTTGCAAAACTACAACTCTCAGCATGCCCGGACAGCCAAAGGCTGTCCGGGCATGCTGGGAGTTGTAGTTTTGCAAAAGCTGGGGGCACCCTGCTTGGGAAACACTGGTCTATGTAGAGGACAGGAGCTTCTTCGGGGTCCTGTACAGTACACAATGTCCCAAAAAAGTAACATGAAGCCATCCTTACCTGGTGTCCAAAAGAGCAGCTAACCCTGGTACAGGTAAAGTGTACAGAACATGTAATACATCCCTGTACTGTAGGGGGCACTACCAGACACCAGTCAGTGCATACACTTCAGTAATACAGGGGTTTTTACCAGTGAATGCCCGTTCTGATTGGTCGGTTCTTCCAGCCATTGACACATTTCACACATCTGAACTGTCTGTACATTGCATGTTGAGGCTGGTTTCAATTTACAATGGTCCAGAAAAGACCATTGTATGTTGAAACTATTGTATGTTGAGGCCATTGTAAGTTGAGGGATCACTGTATATATAAGTGGCCAGAAACCACAAATTCCAGGGCCACCTGCAGACTGTTTCACTCCTGAGCTATATTTAGGACGTCTTCATGGATTTTGCTGTACGAAAGATCCAAACAGCAGCCAACAAACCCACTGATCAAACCTCTACTACATTATTCTTAATGTCATAAGTGATGGAAACCAGTGGTCCCAACAGAGGCTCTTCACAAAGCCTTAAAGGGGTACTCCCGTGGAAAACTTTTTTTTTTTATCAACTGGTGCCAGAAAGTTAAACAGATTTGTAAATCACTTCTATTAAAAAATCTTAATCCTTCCAGTACTTTTTAGGGGCTGCATACTAAAGAGAAATCCAAAAAGAAATGCATTTCCTGTGATGTCCTGACCACAATGGGAGTGATCAGGTGATAGGTGGGATTATACAGTCAATGGATGTAAATGTGGTATGTTGAGGGGCATGTATGCCTAAAACACACCCCTTACTTTAAAACATCGCCCATCACCTGATATTCACTCCCATTACTAAAATACCGTAAGATCACATCCATCTGACTGACTGAATTGTCAGACAAACTATACACCCTCATATCTCAGGAAAGGAAGCGTGTATCAAGAAACTGTAAAAAGGCAAGTGATCATGGCACCATAATGTATTTAATAATAGTAGGGATCGACCGATTATCAGCTTGGCCGATATTATCGGCCAATTACCACGATTTTGGGCATCATCTGTATCGGCAATTACATTGCCAATAATGCCGATAATAATAATGCCCGCACCCCTGCCGCTGCCCCATTGCCTCCCCCATCCCCGGTTTTATAACTACCTGTTCCCGGGGTCCGCGCTACTTCTGGATCCTGCGACATCCTGCGCTATTGCTGTGCGTTGTGCAGAGCAATGATGAGTGACGTCCTCAACGCGACGACACCGTCAGTGCGCACAGTGACAGCTCAGGATGCCACCGGAGCCAGAAATAGCACGGACCCCAGGAACAGGTAATTATAAAACCGGGGATAGGGGAGGCAATGAGGCAGCGGCGGTGGTTAAATTCAGGACCGGCAGGGGGAGAGAAGCGGGTAGCGGCTGTCTCTTGGCAGGGGGGGGGGGGGGGGGGGGGGGGGGGGGGGCGGCGGCGGTCTCTTGGCGGGGGGGGGACGGACGCGGCGGTCTCTTGGCAGGGGGGGGGGCGGTGGGTGGACTAAGGAGGACCCCAGGACAGGCAGGGGGAGAGAAGCGGGTGGTGGCAGTCTCTGGCCCCGAAAAAGCCCACTTTAAATCATTGATCTGCAGCGGCTTCTGTGGGGCCGGGGGGGGGGGGGGGGGGGGTTGGGTGTTGAAATAGCCGATAACTTATACCGGAATATCAGTATAAGTTATCGGCTATCGGCCGGAAAGTCCACAGATTATCGGTATCAGCCCTAAAAAATCAATATCGGTCAATCCCTAAATAATAGGATCTAATTTTTTGGAAGTTGGTCACAGGTCCTCTTTAATGTTAGATGAGTGGGAGTCTGGCCTCTAGCCGCAGTCAATCATCTGTTTAAACAAGACAACATGTCCCATTCAATTGATGGGAACAGGATCTTACAACTCCCCTACATATAGAACAGCGATGCAATGACGAGCAGAAGTAAACACTGTATAGGCTGCAGCACTGAGCACCATGGCCCCTTCAAAAAGCTTATTGGTAGGGGTGCTGAGAGTTGGACCATCGCTGTTCTAATATTGTTAGCCTATCCTAAAGCTGGACAACCCCTTTAACCAGCTAAGCCTCTCAGGTTCGTCATCATAAGAAAGTCAATGATTGACACTGCTAGATTTGTGTTCATTGAGAATTACGGATTCATCAACAAATTGTAACTTCTTCATCAGATAAAGTTTGTTTTAAATTAATTTCAGAGGACTGTAATGATAAATGTAAGGCTTGAGTTATTATTTGCTAAGGGGGTACTGACTTTTAATAAAGAGATCCAGCTGGTGTATGAAGTCTAACACGCAATGCTCCATGGGATAAAATATGTCATATTCATTCCTCTAGGACAGTGGCTGTCCGGGCATGCTGGGAGTTGGAGTTTTGCAACATCTGGAGGTCCGCAGGTTGAAGACCACAGCTCTAGGATGTAGAAAATAGTCTCCCTGGTGTCACCTATAGGTAACTACCCTGTAAGCCAATGTCCTACCCAGTAAAGAGCCATGAAACATGACTAAGGATATTTGCCAAACCAGGCGCTCATCTGAAGTCAGCTGTTTCAAGGTTCTTGCCCCTCTAGTGGGGTACGGGTGGCAGTATAAGATACCTTTGACACAGTTTTAATGCAGTTACCTATAGGTGGCAATAGAGAGACGGTTTTCTTACTTCTAGGGTAGAGCTCATTTACATAGTTGAAATAGCAAATTAGTGGACAGAAATCAACACTCAGATTAATAAACTGCATCGCTAAACTCCATTATCCGGCTGAATTGCTGACGTTCATTATAAAATCACTTTATATTGGAAGGTTACAATCTCCAAAAACTGTCTATTAGGGATCGACCGATACCGATAATCTTCCACCTTTCCGGCCGATAGCCGATAACTTATACCGATATTCCGGTATACATTATCGGCTATTTCAATTACCCCCCACCCCCCGCCCTGGCGGGGCAGAAACCGTTGCAGATCAATGATTTAAAGCGGGTGCTTTAAATCAATGAACTGAAGCGGCTTTTGCGGAGCCAGAGACCGCCGCCCGCTTCTCTCCCCCTGCCTGTCCTGAGTCTAACCACCACAGTTGCCCATCGCCTCCCCCCCCCCCATCCTCTGCCCACATACCACCGCCGCTGCTGCCCCATCGCCTCCCCCCCATACTCTGGCCACATGCTGCTGCCCCATTGCCTCCCCCCCCATCCTCTGGCCACATACCGCCGCTGCTGCCCCATTGCCTCCCCCCCATCCTCTGGCCACATGCTGCTGCCCCATTGCCTCCCCCCCATCCTCTGCCCACATACCGCTACTGCTGCCCCATCGCCTCCCCCCTCCCCGGTGTTATAATTACCTGTTCCCGGGGGGGTCTGCGATCCTTCTGGCTCTGTCGACGTCCTGCGCTGTCACTGTGCGTACTGATTGTGACGTCGTGTTGGGGACTTCACTCGTCATTACGCAGCGCACAGCAACAGCACAGGAGCCAGAGGATCGCAGACCCCCGGGAACAGGCAATTATAACACTGGGGATGGGGGGAGGCGATGGGGCAGCGGTATGTGGGCAGAGGATGGGGGGAGGCAATGGGGCAGCGGCATGTGGGCAGAGGATGGGGGGGAGGCAATGGGGCAGCAGCGGCGATGGTCGGGTCGGGGCATTATCAGCATATCGGCAAGGTAATTGCCGATACCGATCATGTTCAAAAGCGCAATAATCGCCCGATAATATTGGCCAAACCGATAATCAGTCGATCCCTACTGTCTAGTGTGTGTAGGTGATAATAGCACAGACATAGCATAGCTTTGCCATCAAATTTGTAGGAAGATGAGAAAAGGGGCAGGAGCATTAAACCTTTTGAGCTTTCAAAAACGCACTCCAAACAAAAAGCTTGTAATTCTAATCATTAAGAATAATGAAAGCTAGATGGAGGAACTTATAATGGGTATATCCAAAATCTGCTGCACTATTGTACCAAGTCTCCATGAGTCATGGGAAGATGACAGGTTCTAAGTGCTATGACACCACAGTCTCACTTTATCACCCTAAGGCCCCCCAGAGAGCCAGGCCTGCTTATACAGCCTCCTCATCGGCATGTGATGCCTTGTGGTGCCGGCTTCTTGTTAGCATTTGCTAATTGTATCACAGAGAAATCCCATAAGCATAAATGAGGCTAGTGTGACAATTCCACATTACAGCGCCCTTCTCCAGCTTCTCGCTGTCTTGCTTATAATTCCCTTACAAAATGTGATCACGACAGAAAGGATTTTCTTTGCCCCCAAATGTCATCATCTCCTCTGTGTCACCTTCAGTGCAAATCCAATACTGACTTCTCCTTCTTACCTGAAGGGTACTTGTCCTATCACCCTAGGTCCAAGCAATATATCTACAAGTCATAAGCAGTACTTAAAAGGGGTTATCCAGGAAAAAACTTTGTTTTATATATATCAACTGGCTACAGAAAGTGAAACAGCTTAGTAAATTACTTCTATTAAGAAATCTTAATCCTTTCAATACTTATGAGCTTCTGAAGTTGAGTTGTTCTTTTCTGTCTAAGTGCTCTCGGATGACACGTGTCTCGGAAACCGCCCAATTTAGAAGCAAATCCCCATAGCAAAGCTCTTCTAAACTGGGCGGTTCCCAAGACACGTGTCATCAGAGAGCACTTACACAGAAAAGAACAACTCAACTTCAGAAGCTCATAAGTACTGAAAGGATTAAGATTTTTTACTAGAAGTAATTTACAAATCTGTTTAACTTTCTGGAGCCAGTTGATCTATAAAAAATTTAAAAAAATAAAGTTTTTTCCTGGATATCCCCTTTAAAAGGTACCCCCTTTTTGCAACTTGTCTTGATACAACCTACACATCACCAGAAGTCAGATGAGATTGCCGTCTACCCCCTGCGCAGTTTACCTTACCTAACCTCTTCTCCCACTGGATTGCATATTTTAATCAAACATTCCTGCATAAATATTTCAGAGAAATTTAACTTCACAAGAACAAGTCCATTACATGAACTCTGCTATACAAGACTCTGGGGAACAAACTGCTGGAAATGCTGGAGAATGACTGAAGATATCATTCGCTATCGGTTTACAATACACACCAGTTGTATGGAAAACTACAACACTCAGCATGCCCAGACAGCCTGTGAGAAAACAATTACTTAGCCAATGGTCCTCTACAAAAAAAAAAAAAAAAAAGACTCTACTTTTCCCATAGGATTCGATAGAAAACAGCTCTTTGTTCACACATAGTTCAATGTTGAATTACCTGTTGGGCCCAAAAACAAAACAAAAAACAAGCTAAAAAAAGGTGGCTATAAAAATTGCATTTTTTGAGGCTCAAAACACGGTGTGCGCACACAGCCTTAAAGGAGTATTCAGTTTTAAAAACGTAAAGGGGTACTCCGCCTCTAGACATCTTATCCTCTATACAAAGGAATAAGTTGGGAAGGTATATTGATGAATGTTAATAATTGTTCTATTAATAAAAGATACCAAGTTATGCAATTAAGAATAATCTACCATCTGTATTACTCACCGATTCAGTTAAAAAAGATCGGTAGTTGGAAGAGTGCAGTCTGCCCTAAGTGTGCCAAATAGGACGCGGATTTAATTCATTTACTATGGATATGTCCAAAGGTTAAAGCATTCTGGGCCATGGTATTTCGGAAGATTGGAAATAAACGGAATTTGAATAAAGACTGGTCGGGGATGGAGGTTATCCTTGGAGACCTTAGTCAGATTAAGAAAGGTCGAGAATTATTAAATCGTATTTGTATGCTTTCTAAGGTGGTAGTCTTGAGGGGGCTTTTTGGAAGTAGGGACCTTAATGTAACTGAATGGGAGGGATCAGTTAAAAAAATTAGCAAGTATGAGGAATGGAGAGCTGGTAGGTCTAGTAAAAGACTAAATGGTTTCAGATCAGTCTGGGGAGAATGGGCAGGGTGAAAAACATTTTTTTTTTTCTCCCCTTTTGGCATGGGTGGGGGTATGGGGGATAATGAGATTGTTGGATTGAGGACTATTTGTGTGTATTATATGTGAATATGATAAAAATAAAAATAAATTTGATAAAAGGATAGGGGATAAGATGTCTGATCACGAGGGTTCCACACTAATGCACTAATTGTTGATTACTTGATTGCATATTATTAACGATACTATACAAGCGCACATTTTTTCTTGTTGTTGGTATTAGTTGCCTGCGTTTTTCTAAACAAAAATATATATATCAAAAGCAAAATAAAACTTTTCTATCAATACACCAGAATGAATGCTGCTCTCCTTTTCTCAGTCACTGGCTATAATAATTTAAATGGGATATATAATTAACCATCTGGTGATACATTTGTCATCTACCAATAACCACCTTGCTTGTAATTCATTTGCACTGGCATAATAATTGGCCTAAAATCTGTTGGTCTAAGCCTATCCATACTGACAGACTAATAAAGACTAAAACATGCAAAAATATCAAATCAATTCTATATTCCTTACATTATTTTACATCTAATTCTAGCATAATGTGTGACTTATGTTGCTATAAATTTAAACCATACCTGTCATTTTAGGTGACTTCAGGATAAGCTGCCCTGTGTGTACACGAGAAGCAGCAATATTCCTGGCCATTATAGATCTTGTATATGGTATTTTAGAAGATTTCTGCCCTGCAGGCTTTATGTATAATTTTTAGTTCTCTCAGAGTTGGTGAGAGGAGATAATTCCTCCCCCCTCCATAAACTTGTATTGCTTGTCTTGCAGACACAGGACAAAGCTGAGCTGATTTTCGGAGATTTAAAGGGGTACTCCACCCCTAGACATCTTATCCGATAGGGGAGAAGATGTCTGATTGTAGGGGACCCTGGGGACCCCCGCGATCTCCCTGCTGCACCCGGCGTTCTTTTAGAGCGTCCGATGCAGCACTGGAGGCTCGTGACATCACGGCCACGCCCCAACATCTAGTGATGTCATGGTCACGCCCCCTTTTGATAGGAGATAAGATGTCTAGGGTTGGAGTACCCCTTTAAGCAATGGCTATGGATTTTAGTGAGGTCACGACTCCGCCCCAGTGTGACGTCACGCCCGCCCCCTCAATGTAAGTCTATGGGAGGGGGCGTGACGACCATCACACCCCCTCCCATAGACTTGCATTGAGGGGGCGGGCGTGACGTCACACGGGGGCGGAGTTGTGAAATCACGATCTTCCGTTACCGTGGTCGGGACCCAGACCCTCCCGCACTTCCGGAGCAGAGACAGGTGGGTGCCGCATGCTATATTGCGGGGTCCCCAGTGGCGGGACCCCCGCGATCAGACATTTTATCCCCTATCCTTTGGATAGGGGATAAGATGTCTAGGGGTGGAGTACCCCTTTAAACAGCGGAAGGGGAGAGGGGGGTTGGAGAAGGAAAACGTTTGAGAACAGGACAAATAAGCATATTTACTTTTGTTTGTACTGTTGATTTATACAAAGTTTGTTCAAATGACAGTGCTATTTAAGGCCCCATTTACATCATAGTTTGGTACTACACCACTGTTATTTCTACACATAATGCAGGACACCCATAGACTTTATTACATGATATATTGCCTGCTAGCGAATACATTTGATCTTCTTGCTGAGCGTATATATATATGTTTTATTTGCAAAACTCAAAAACGTAGTCTAAATTTGGGAAACTGATTATAGTCTCTATTAGACTACATTTAGTACATGGGTGCAATGCTGGCCTAAGGCTGCATTCACACCACGTTTTTTACATACGGGTGCCGGATCCGGCGAGGGGAGGCGCAAACAGGGCTGGATCAGCCCATGACTCCATTTACTTTAATGAGCCGACCGGAGTCAAACGGTGACTCCGGTCGGCTCAGTTTTGACCCGTATCCGGTTTTGGACCGGACCTAAAACCGTAGTATACTACGGTTTTAGGTCCGATCTCCCTCCCCCCCCCCCCCCCCCCCCCCCGGATCCGGCACCCGTATGTAAAAAATGTGGTGTGAATGCAGCCTAAGCTACTGAAGGCACTTAGAAGTCAGTACTGAGGCTTCAAAGAATCTGGCTGTGAACAATTGTATGGTTTACTGTAAAGAGGACATCAATCCTTATTAATGTCTAATGAGGATCAATCCGATGCTCAGCTATCATTTAGGGTTGGTGCATTTCATACAGAGGTTCATGTAACCCTATCCTACCTTGGTATTGTTCCAGTTTTATAAGGATGCATTTAGAAGCAAACAGAGAAATAAAAACAAAAAAAACATGGCCTACTCAATTGGAAGCCGAATTCATAGAGCAATACTTGATAGTGTACGGCCCACAGCAGTGTTCAGCATTATATTACCGCTCAGCCATGTACATGAGCCTTAACACTAGACAATTTAGTTACTAATGTTCAGAATCATTGGAATTGTACTAATAATTGCTGTGTGAAAGCCTTAAGATTAACTCCATCAGACATTTATCCTTTTTAATAAGTGTGGAAATTACCAGGTAACTTTTAGCTCTGAAGCTACCTGCAGAGAGTGGAAAAAGTAGCAGGAAATGTATTCAATCTGTCAAGCCAAAATAAGGCTAAACTGTTCAGAAAGAGAGAAAATGAGGTGCAGAGGTTGTCCAGGGTTAGGCGGTAGGTCAGACAACATGGCCCACGGAGGCTTTATCTGCCAGAATATGTAACCCTCTTACAGCTGCTGCCTGCTCAGAGCTCTTTAAATCAGAACTAATCTGATGTGGCAGGCTCATAAATATTCATATTCAATATATTTATGCCCGGCGTCACTGCCCGTCTAACGGACGGCAGGGATATTAATGCGGATAAATCAGTGTGTCTCGCCCAATAATTATTCACAGAAGCACGTTGCAGGCCAAGCACTTTCCTTACTATCGTTATCAAGTACAGAGGGACCAAAAGCATTTAGTAGATAGAACGGGTGAAATAAGTATTGGACACGTCACCTTTTTTCTCACTAAATACTGTGAGACAACACTACCTGCTAATTCCAGGTCTTTCTGAAGCTCTCCACAAATGTCCTTGGCTCTTCGACAACTCTTTTTTTTCTCCTCAGAAATCTTGCAGGGACCTGACTGAGGCAAATTGATGGAGAAATGATTGTCTTTCCACATCCATATTATGGCCCCAACAGTGCTCACTGGAACATTCAGAAGCTTAGATGTGCGCCTGTAACTAAAGCCATTGTTTTGCAACAATTAGGTTGTGAAGGTCTTAAAAAGCTCTTTGTTTTTACCCATCATGTGTCTTGTGTGACACCTTGGCAATGAGACCCTTTTGAAGGCCATCAGTTGGGACTGAACCAGTTGATCTTAATTTGCACTGACAACGAGCTGGATCGCTTTTTAATAATTGATAGATTTAAAGCTGTTGTTTTGGCTTTTCAAGCCTTTTTGCACCTCCCATTCTTCATGTGTTCAATACCTTTTCCCTGTTTCCTTTACATTATTACACATAACTTCATTTCTGAGCATATGTGTTTTGGTGTGTATGGATTATTTGGGTTGTTACCAACATCTAGTGAAACTTCCCTGTCAATAGCACTTTTAGAAATATATTTAGTGAGAAAAATGGGGACGTGTTCAATATTTATTTCACACACTGTAAGTTAAGCCAGGGATAAAAAACACATGACCATGGTGGACACATCATCCCGCTGTACCTGAGGCTAGTAGATCAAACTGTGACATTAACTGCCCTAAAAGTCACTGAAATGCCAGCCTTTTCTTGAGTTCTAAGCAAAGGATACAAAGAGAAATCACTGTATCTGAAAGCATCATTACATTCCTCTCCTTCTTAGTAGAGAACTTCCTATCTCCAGGCTACAGAAAGTGCTATGAGGCTTCTTATCCCTTGCAGGAAAGTTAAAAGGGTTATCCAGGAAAATGTTTCTTTAAATATACCAACTGGGTCTAGAAAGTTAAACGGATTTGTAAATTACTTCTATTAAAAAATCTTAATCCTTTCAGTGCTTATCAGCTGATGAAGTTGTGTTGTTCTTTTCTGTCTAAGTGCTCTCTGATGACGCATGTCTCGGGAACTGTCCAGAGTAGAGGCAAATCCCCATAGCAAACCTCTTCTACTCTGTGCAGTTCCCGAGACAAGCAGAGATGTCAGCAGAGAGCACTGTTGCCAGACAGAAAATAACAACTCAACTTCAGCAGCTGATAATTATTGGAAGGATTAAGATTTTTTAATAGAAGTAATTTACAAATCTGTTTACCTTTCGGGAGCCAGTTGATATATAAAAAAAAGTTTTTTCCTGGAATACCCCTTTAAACACAAGAGTATACTCAGAGGTAGCAGTCATGTCACTTATTTTAACAGTGAAACTGGGGCAAAATACTTCAGTTTTGCAGCAATTTCACAGGATCAGTGGTGTTTTGCGTTTGTCATGCCACTTTGTGTTATTTCCCCAAATAACAGCTGAATGCCACAGGTCCCAGAAGATGGACACTTTGCAATCTGCTTATAGTCAAGAGACCCTTCTGACAAGAAGGGACTATCCAAAGTGGAGAATCCATTTTTTAGGATCTGCTTTATGGGAGTGCCACGCTTGTCTACAGACTGTCAATGAAATTGCTGCTCTAGCTCCGTAGTTTTTCTATCTGTAGCCCACTAGATGTTGCAAAACTACAACTCCCAGCATGTCAGAACAGCCAACAGCACCAGATTGATCAGCAATGGCTTATCACTCTGAGAATAATAGCATTGGGTCGTCCTTCTCTCCCCTTACACCATCTGTCTGGGGAGAATAGGTTTGGCCCCCATACACATTGGATGGTTGATGGGTCCCCACAAAATTGGCATGTTTGACCATGTGTCTAAAATATATGGGGACATTTTGATGGATACAAGCTACACAAAGTCTGTCCTTTATAACATCGTCTTATACAAAAATATTTTTCTAGGATCCATTGTTGTAAACACTACCTTCAGAGTCTAAAAGTATATAATGTTATTCACAATCAAAGACTATTAGATATTAAAGATTGGCTAACCATTGCTTCTGGCAGCCATTGCAGACATTGAACATATAATAAGCCTCCAGATATTGTTCAGTGTTTTACTTACTACGAGATCACTTAAAACACAAAATATAGAGCCGTGAAAAGGTAGTGACTCAGTCTCCCGTCAGCAACAAGAAAACGAAGTGAGCTGCAATTGATTCATGAGAAACATGTGGTGAATAATATCGGGCTGTTTTTCCAAGTTTCATTAAAACCTACATTTTGGCAAATACCTTTTCCGTGTTCAGTTCGGTCATTGTTGGGCATGCCAGGCATTAGTGTATGGAACCTTATCCATTATCAGGACATCACAGCACAAGATAAATAGAAAGCGGAAGAAACTTATCTAAAACCAAAGGCATGACCTCAGGACAATGGTAAATATGTATTGAAAGGTCAAGTAATAGGTCCATAGGATTTCTTTACAAAAGTAGATCTTAAAAGGTGAACTCCAGTCAAAACTAACATATCCCCTATACTGTAGATAGAGAATAAGTAGCTGATCGCGGGGGCACTCCCTTAGAAATGAATGGAGCTCCCTCACTGACAGCCTAGGTCCTGTCCCGAAGATCGCAGGGGGACCAAGCACTCAGACCCCAGCAATCAGCTACTTTTCCCCTATCCTGTGAAAGTGTGGATGGACAAGCAGGGCTCTGTACACTGAGGACAAGCGGGGCTCTGTACACTGAGGACAAGCGGGGCTCTGTACACTGAGGACAAGCGGGGCTCTGTACACTGAGGACAAGCGGGGCTCTGTACACTGAGGACAAGCGGGGCTCTGTACACTGAGGACAAGCGGGGCTCTGTACACTGAGGACAAGCGGGGCTCTGTACACTGAGGACAAGCGGGGCTCTGTACACTGAGGACAAGCGGGGCTCTGTGCAGTGAGGACTAGCAGGGCTCTATACACTGAGGACAAGCAGGGCTCTATACACTGAGGACAAGCAGGGCTCTGTACACTGAGGACAAGCGGGTCTCTATACACTGAGGACAAGCAGGGCTCTATACACTGAGGACAAGCAGGGCTCTATACACTGAGGACGAGCAGGGCTCTATACACTGAGGACAAGCAGGGCTCTGTACACTGAGGACAAGCGGGGCTCTATGCAGTGAGGACAAGCAGGGCTCTGTACACTGAGGACGAGCAGGGCTCTATACACTGAGGACAAGCGGGGCTCTATGCAGTGAGGACAAGCAGGGCTCTGTACACTGAGGACAAGCAGGGCTCTATACACTGAGGACAAGCAGGGCTCTGTACACTGAGGACAAGCAGGGCTCTGTACACTGAGGACAAGCAGGGCTCTATGCAGTGAGGACTAGCGGGGCTCTGTGCACTGAGGCTCTTTGACATGCCTCAGGCTCAAACAGCAGGATGATTGACAAGCCAGCAGCCTGTACAGAGTTCTGCTTGTATGCCTACACCTCCTGTATTTTGTCTCTATACAGAGACACACAGATAATAGCTTTTCACCTAAAAATATACAGATTTTTAACCAGTGTATATTACATGTTATTATCTACATTATATGAAAAGTTTTTTCAAATAACATGTACGCTATAAGTCATCATGACCCAGCTTGTATTTTACTAAGATCAGTGTATCCACAGAAAGAACAATAACAATGTCCTGTGTACAGACTACTGCTATCCTCCTGGGGAACGTGTTTGCTACCAATTTCGGCACACTTTTTTTTTTTTTTTAAGAATTCTATGTTGTGTCATTCCTCTGGGAAATGTGGAAATAAACAACCAAACTGACAACTAAAGTTCACAATTGTATTGATGCATTAACAGGAGGAACGACAGAGGAATGGTACAATGCAGAGCTCTGTGAAAAGATTCCCCAGAATTATTTACTAAAATATGAATGATTTTCTCGATGTCACCTGTTCTGCCATCATCCATTGCCAGCTCAATTAATAGGCATTAGAAGGGAAAAGATGTCATGCTTGGCAAAGTTCCTCTCAAGATCTGCGAGTTTACCTTGTAAATATTTCAGAGCCTTCTGCCAGGGAGAGCACAGCGACTGCGCAGTAATTACAATAAAGGCTGCCAGCTTGGCATAAATAATGAATGGCAAAGGGCTGGCGTCTGCCTATGCCTCCTCTCATAGGGGTTGCCCTGCTCAGAGGCAGATAAACTTCTCTAGGCTTGACTGCAGGGCATTGTCTGCTTACTGCAAATAATAGAGAACAGGCGAGACTTTGGCATCTATAGAGAACCAGGCGGCTTTGTAGCCTCTTAGTAACAATTAACCATATTTCCTGCATGCAAGTTTGCCCAGTAATGTGGAGCGGGCTGACACATCTCGCAGCACACTGGGATGTTAGCGTATTTAATTATCAGTGGGCACAGGATCACAAAAACCAAAGTGCATATACAAGGTGGCAGTAGCGGGTCTACAACCAGGCAGAGTGGTCATGTGCCCTCTGCATATGCAAATAAAGGCTCAAAATACAAAAAATTATTGATTCCAGTACAATTTGCAGACAACCATCATCTAAATGTGAATAAAGTCATATCTTGTCTGCTGCTCTGTTTCTTTTGTTGGGGACTCTGGCTAGGCTAAAATCCATAGCCATTAAAATCCATAGCCATTGCTTAAAGGGGTACTCCGCCCCTAGACATCTTATCCCCTATCCTTTGAGGGATTCAAGCCGAACTTGAAGAAACCAAAGACTATCAACAAGTTCAACTAAGAAAATGGATTATATTCCAGGGCTCTGTGTTGCTACTATAGAGACTATGAGAACACTTACACTGCGTGCAGTTCACTGAAGAGGAGGGGGCATTCTCACATGAGATGACACTTGCCCTCACATCTTATATGTGAACTTCTGCCCTCACTCCTCAGAGCTGACAATTAGCTGCCCTGTGCACTGAAGCTCTGTGAGGCTGAGGCCCTGGCTTACACAACAGGCTGATTGACAGACCATTAGCCTGCACAGAGCCCTGCTTGTCCCACCCACACTTTCTGTATTTTGTCTCGGTACAGAGACACACAGGCAATAGCTGCAGGGATCAGACAGTGTAATGGACAGTGGGGGGGATCACTAGTGGTAAGAAGTATTGAACATTTTTTTTTTGCAAATGTCAGTGCCTATCTAAACTACTTTTTTTTTTTTTTTTTTTTTACTTAAAGGACAATTGTAGTGGTACACATTTATATATGCCCGTGCCCGGGTCTCAAAAACAAACAAAATAAACTTATACGGCAGTGCTGATGTCATTCCACTTCCTGGGGACGGGGATGCCGCAGAGCCGTCGGCGTATCACCGGCTGTTGCGATGTCCCGCCCTGGCCTGTGATAGGCTGAGACCACTGTCATGTAAGGAGCTCTGGCCGGATGGGGCCGCAGCAGTCTGCAGGAAGTGCAGTGCCGTCCCCGGCAGAAAGCCGAAGCAGACACGCCTCCTCCATGTATCTCTATGGGGTACATGGAGGGGACATGTCAGCCGCCGCATCATGCATACTGCCCCGTCCTGGAGATCTTGGGGGGCCCCAGCATTCAGACCACCCACGATCTAAAACTTATCCCCAATCTTTCGGATAGGAGATAAATTATATTGCAGTACAGGCGTCCTTTACCTATTAGACTTTATAATCCGTAAAATGCTGTTCAAGGGAGGATATACATTTTCTTATTAATATTTTATTACATGTACACTTAGATCCCCTCAGACCAGTAAGAAAAAATGTATTGACTGATAGTTCTAGCTAAAGACAAGATTATTACTGTGTGGTCTGAGGGCACAGACTGATATTCATTCATGTATTTGCAGAATTGTGTATGTCGTATATTGTATAATCATACAAATCTATCATCTTTCTACTGCATAGAATGGAGAAAAATTAATATTCCATAAAGCAATAGAAATAGGTTTCAAGAGAGATTATGTGGAAACATTAATCTATGTTTCAGTAAAACAAGGGTACTCTATCTTGATTTAATCCTACTTCCTAACAAGTGTTAATAGATAAATACGATAATCAGTATGGATGATGCAGTACAGGGATTTTCTCTCTCACCAGGTAAGTGGAATCTCAGTATGAATTAACAAACATGAAAAATTAGCCACAAAATGCCATAGAATAGCACCCCCTTTAGAAATCTTTACATATAACCGTGATTTTTGTACATTTACCCACTGACAAAGACATGATGGTCTATAATTTTCATAGAAGTTTATTTCAACAGTAAGATACAGAATAACACCCAAAAAATACAGAAAACACATTTCAAATAAGTTATGAATTGATTTTCATTTTACTCAGTAAAATAAGCATTTAACCCCTTATCAATCAGCAAGATTTCTGGCTCCCAGGTGTCATTAATACAGGTATTTAACTGAGATTAGGTGCACTCTCTTAAAGGGGTACTCCCTGGGGTCAAGTCCTGGAAAAAAAAGTGTGGGAACTCTTCCACATAAGGGCTGGTCCTTCAGCACTCCTGCTAATAGGAATGCTGTTCCTGCTGTGGAAAAAGTGCAGGAACTCAGTTCCCACACATTACTGTAGGATTTGAGCCCTGGATACTCCGCCCGTAGACAAGTTAAGATGTCTAATCACGGGGTCCGGCCAATAGGACCCATTGCGATCTCCAGGCCAGCACTGCATGAACATGGAAGCCTGGGGTTTCCATGTTAATGATGCCACGCTCCATCCATTCATGTCTATGGGAGGGGGGGGTGATGACGGCTCTGCGCTCCTCCCATGAATGGAGGGGGCGTAGCAGCTGTGGTCGCCAGTCATCTGCCATGGAGCGCAATTCGCTTTATGCACCAAATGACTGGGGGGTCCCTAGCGGCCAGAACCCCGAGATCAGACAGGTGATCCTCTCTCCCTTGAATTGGGGATAACATGTGTAGTGGTGGAGTACCCCTTTAAAAGGAGTTTATTACCTGTATAAACGACACCTGTCTACACCTGTCATTTAGATTCCAAACTCTCCACCATGGCCAAGACCAAAGAGCTGAACAAGGATGTCAGGGACAAAATTGTAGACCTACGCAACTCTGGAATAGGCTACAAGACCATCACCAAGCAGCTTTGTAAGAAGTTTAGTTGGTGCGATAATTCGCAAATATTAGTAACACAAAATAACTGTTAATCTTGTCAATGATCTCAATGCAGCTGGGACCACAGTCACTGCTCAAGAAACCACATGTATAAGCACGTGTGTAGTTATACTGTCTCTTACTGTGCAAATATAATTAAAATTATAGACTGAGCATTTTTTTTTGTCAGTGAGCAAATGTACAAAAACAAATTATTTTTTTCTCCACTGTAAAAAAATCGAAATTTCCATCAATTCCCATAAACAACAAATAGAACACCAATGCATAAACATATCGGGGGAGATTTATCAAAACCTGTGCAGAGGAAAAGTTGTCCAGTTGCCCATAGCAACCAATCAGATCGCTTCTTTCATTTTTCACAGGCCTTCATGAAAATGAAAGAAGCGAGCTGATTGGTTGCTATGGGCAACTGGGCAAGTTTTCCTCTGCACAGGTTTTGATAAATCTCCCCATCATGCGTTCTAGGGCTGGAACTAATGATTATTCTGATCGATTAATTATCAATTAATCGTTAAATTGGTTTAGCCCTACATACCTGTCTCCAAGCTGTGGTCCGGTTCACCTTTTATCTTCCTCTGTTCGGGCGCCGGGTGGGGCTTCATGACGTTATCGCTGCTGCTTCTCTGCTGGGCCTCACTGCGAGCAGGCTTGGTGAAACAGCAGCTGTGACGTCACAAAGCTCTGCCTGGTGCCCGAACGGAGGAAGATAAAAGGTAAACCAGACCACGGCTCGGTTTCAAGTATGCAGAGCTAAACCAACTAATCGATTAATCAACAACTAATCAATAAAAATTATCGTTAGTTACAGCCCTAATGTGTTCCAATGAGAAACCCATTCAACATTGCGGATCTCCCATATCATATGCCCTGTGGATAGAGAATAAGTATTTAATGGGTACTCCAGAATTTTTTCTTCAGCCTTTGAGCCCATGTGTAATATGCTTCTATACCCTCCACGCGCCACTTTGTCCCATTTTCATGCAAAGGACCCACACCCGGAAGTGCTGTAGTGCAAGTCTTTTTATTTTACTGTAGTCTCTGAGCTTTCCCAGCATTTCATGTGGCCAGAGACAATAAGTCATATGGTCCTCAGGGGAGCGTGGCTATGCTGCAGTGGGGGTGGATAGCAGGGTGAAAGGGATTTACTCAAACTATTCAATCCGCCCACCAACTGCAGCATAGCCACGCACCCCTGGAAACGATGTGACATAGGAGGAGATTTATCAAAACCTGTCTGGAGGAAAAGTTGCCCAGTTGCCCATAGCAACCAATCAGATCGCTTCTTTCATTTTTCAGAGGCCTTTTAAAAAAAAATGAAAGAAGCGATCTGATTGGTTGCTACGGGCAACTTTCCCTCTGGAAAGGTTTTGATAAATCTTCCCCATTGTCTTTGGCCGCATGGAATGCTGGGAAAGTTCATAGACAACTGAAAAATAAAAAGACCTGAACTACAGCACACACATCTGCGAGCTGTTGAATTGGCAGCAGTAGGGGAATCGGGGCAGATGAGTATGCAGGTACATTAGAGAGGCAACGGCAAGACAACCCCAAAAAAAGGTGGTTTTGCAGGTGGTGGCCATAGACAATTACAAGCTCCTTTACGTTCTTGACTTGAGTTCTCTTTTTTGGGTCTTGCTTTGTCAATACTGGTAGCATCATGTGGTACCTACAGCCCATTCATGATGCACAGGTAGTTCAGCTTCTAATGACAGAGCCATAAATGCCATCACAAGAAGGTTTGTTATGTCTCCAAGTCTCAAGAGCATTAAAGGGGTACTCCACTGGAAACTCCCAAAAAATTTTTACATCAACTGGTGCCGGAAAGTTAAACAGATTTGTCAATTACTTCTATTTAAAAATCTTAATCCTACAGTACTGCTATATGCTCCACAGGAAGTTCTTTTCTTTTTGAATTTCCTTTCTGCCTGACCACAGTACTCTCTGTTGACACCTCTGTCCATGTCAGGAACTGTCCAGAGGAGGAGATGTTTGCTATGGGGATTTGCTCCTACTCTGGACAGTTCCTAAAATGGACAGAGGTGTCAACAGGGAGCACTGTGGTCAGACAGAAAGGAAATTCAAAAAGAAAAGAACTTCCTGTGGAGCATATAGCAGCTGATAAGTACTGGAAGGATTATGATTTTTTTTTTTATAGAAGTAATTTACAAATCTGTTTAACTTTCTGGCACCAGTTGATAAAAAAATAAAAGTTTTCCAGTGGAGTACCCCTTTAAGCAGATATAAGGACATGGGCTATTACATGGAGAGCTGGCCAGGGACATAGAAGCATCATCCCAGCAAAAGTGCTGCTATCTGCTCCATGCAAGGCCAGATCCCGACAAAATGACCTCCATAAGGGGTACTGGCGTTCATGTTTCCTACCCAGCTGTCAATAACAGGCTCGTGATTACCATAAGGGCCTGTTCTCCTCTAGTGGGACCTATGCTCACAGCCCAATACCATGCAGCTTAACTGGCATTCATCAGGAAACACCAGAATTGACATGTCCACCATTGACTCCCCATTCTCTTTAGAAGTGCAGACACACACTGAGCACATGTAACAGTCTAGAGATTCCTTGGTGAACATAAAGAGGTCTTTAACATTAACCTGTGAGACTGAATTGGGGGTGGGTTAGTAATGGTCTGGAAAGGGATATCCCAGGAGGGCCACATACATTCTGACATCATAGACACCAGTACGCTGACTGCTGTAAGGTACAGGAATAAAACCCTAAGAGACACTATAAGACCTTACACTGGTGCAGGGCCCTGGGTTTCCCTGGTACAGGACAACGCCTCCAGGTAATTCCTGCATGATGAGGGAATTAATGTCGCTAACTGGAAATCACATCCCCCTGACCTGAATCCAAGTGAGAACCCCTGGGACATTGTGGATCAGAGGCATCTGATACCACCAAGTACTGCCACCGACTATCTAGGACAGTGGTCTTCAACCTGCAGACCTCCAGATGTTCCAAAACTACAACTCCCAGCATGCCCGGACAGCCATCGGCTGTCCGGGCATGCTGGGAGTTGTAGTTTTGGAACATCTGGCGGTCCGCAGGTTGAAGACCACTGATCTAAGAGCTGATCTAGGTTTGGTAGGCGATTCCCAGGACACTCCAAGATGTTTTTGGGAGTGCATACAGGTACGTTAAAGGGGTATTCCAGGCAAAACCTTTTTTTTATATACCGTATATCAACTGGCTCTGGAAAGTTAAACACATTTGTAAATTACTTCTATTAAAAAATCTTAATCCTTCCAATAGTTATCAGCTTCTGAAGTTTTCTGTCTAACTGCTCAATGATGATGTCACGTCCCATGAACTGTGCATGATGGGAGAATATCCCTTGCATGATGGGAAAATATCCCCATAGGAACTGCACAGCTCCCGGGACGTGAGTCATCAGAGAGCAGTTAGACAGAAAACAACAACTCAACTTCAGAAGCTAATAACTATTGGAAGGATTAAGATTTTTTAATAGAAGTAATTTACAAATCTGTTTAACTTTCCGGAGCCAGTTGATATATATAAAAAAAGTTTTGGCCTGGAATACCCCTTTAAGGCCATACACACTACTGTGTTACTGTGATGTAATTGTAAATTATCGTAGATCCGCCTGTGCACATTTTTTACTTTGATTTTGGGTGCAATTTAAAATACAGCCCTCAACTGGTTGATGATTTTGGTTTCAACTGTTCATACGCCATTTTGTTCTCTATGAAATACACAATTTATAGCAGCAAAGATTTTTAACTTGAATCATTAATTCATCATCATTCTGTGTGTGACTGAAGTGTTCACTTAATTTTTTTGGTGTAGTGTACATACATGATGGCTCCAACTAAAAGAGTGGATTTTTGCAAGCAGCTCTCCATACATATTAAGAGGGGGTCAGGTATCCTCTGAAACAGGTGTGTGGACTTCTGCCTTCCCCATTCAGATGAATTAGGCAGGAAAATGTTTTCAACAAATCTACTGTGTGCGAGTTTACCCTTAAAGGGGTATTTCAGGAATGTACCTGTGTGTGACAGTGGTCTCGCAATTCTTCTGTGATTTTCTCCCCAGGTTGCAGTGCGTCAAAACATGACATCACTAGTCAGGTGTGCAAAGGGAGCCTATACCGCTTCAATGGGTGGAGCAACCACTGGGTGGGAGAGAGATCATTTTGCAACAGCTGTAGGCACTCTGATTAGCAAACACTGGTCTTTTGAATGGAATGCAGCTTATTTGTGTTTTAGTGGGTGGGGGTGGCTGATGTGTGAGAGGGAGGAAAGTGACCTCACACTTACAAACTATGGAACTATGGTATTTGTAGTTTAAGAGAACAAACTACAACAGGAAATGGTCAGTTTGCAAAAAAAAAAATTGCCACAGTGTTATCATAATCTCATAACATAGCCATTTAGCCACAAGACAAGTGCAAATGCTTCCTAAGCATGTTCATTACTGTCTGCCAGGTACGTACTAAAATCATCTTATGGTGGAGAACCCCTTTAAAAAGGTGAAAAAAATGCTACATGGGTGGGGAATGGATACGTTGCAAGCAGAACCATATTTTAACCATATTTGTTTAGGTGACACCTATGAAGTCACTATTAAAATAAATAAATAAATATATATATATATATATATATATATATATACACACACACACGTAAAAAAAATGAACTGAACAACCAATCACCATTAACCCAAAAATGCCTACAATCCAAAACCTAAAAGCAGTGTTTCCCAACCAGGGTGGCTCCAGCGGTTGCAGCCTCTGGCTGTCTGGGCATGCTGGAAGTTGTAGTTTTGCAACCGCTGGATGCATCCTGGTAGGGAAACACTACTCTTAGAGCAAAGCTCTAAAAACTGCATACCCCACTAACAACAAATACAATTTACAGAATGACCCATCTCCCTGGGAGGTCTCCTAAAGTATATGACTAGTCGTTTTGTCCATTGCTCCACTTTTGCAGAGTAGGGGGGCAGCAGACAGTCGTCGAGATTTGTTTCCAGACTGGCGAACCAACAGTACAGGGACTAATGAATCAGCAAGATTCAAGGGGACACACAGACTATGCAGAACTAAATGTGCGCTTTATACCAAAGGGATTTAAAATAAAAAAAATGCAATAGAAAACAAAACCTGAAAAATAATTTCCGGACCTTTGTTAACTATTCTACAAGTTCTCCCCAATTGGACTGTCACAAAGGCAGATTAGCGGTCCCATTGCACATCCTTGGGGACCGTCAGAGGGCACAACAATTAATCCTGAGACTAGTAAAAATATCTTCATGCACAGTGGTTAAAAACACATGAAAAGATGGTTTGTGGTGTCACTACGAGGAGAAACGTCAGCTTCTTGTGGGATGACGGAAATCAGGTGAGGAGCTCCATTCAACCGTCGCATCATTGAGACGTTCTCAAGCAGACGGTGATAATCGTGCTGCATTGTGCAAAGACTCTTCGCAGGAAAAGATTGCTTTGTGTTTATGGAGATTTCAGGGCTGCATCAGCATGATTTCCAACTTAGGAAGCTTCTAGAGGTCAGCAGGTAAAGTACAACGACACACACACCTTCAAATCCATTCATACTTTATAGGAAGCAATCACACAGTCGAGAATACTAGAGAGGAAAAGTACCTTCTCACCTCAGTAATAACTGACTGGAGTACTGCACCATTCTGCTGGGCTCATAGAGGACGCTGGAGGAGGAGAAAGACAGAGCAGCACTGTAGGTGCCAGCCTCATACTGCAGTGTGTGCACCCAAGCAGATGCACAGGTATCTACGCACCAGCCTTACAGCTGCAGACACACAGTGTGCCTCCTCCACAGGGGGGTGGAGGGGACAGGAGGAGGTGTAGATACTTTTGGTTTTCCATTAACCCATAGGTTTCAGCATTTTTTTTCTCTGCAGCTGGTGCTCGGTGAAGAACATTGGCAGTACCTTCACAGTATGAGCACCTTCACATCAATCAGCATTCATTAAACCAAGATTGTTATGGGGACCCAGATAGATAGACAGAGAGATAGATAGATAGATAGAGATATAGATATGAGATAGATAGATACGAGATAGATATGAGATATATAGATATGAGATAGATAGATAGATAGATAGATAGAGAGATAGATAGAGAGATAGATATGAGATAGATAGATATGAGAGAGATAGATAGGAGATAGATAGATAGGAGATAGATAGATAGGAGATAGATAGATAGGAGATATGAGATGGATAGATAGATAGATAGATCATGAGATAGATAGATGTATATGAGATAGATAGAGATGGATAGATAGATGGATAGTTGAAAGGATAGTTAGACGGATAGACAGAAAGACAGACCGATAGACAGACAGATAAATAGACAGATAGATAGACAGATAAATAGACAGATAAACAGATAAATTGGTAGTTTGAAAGATAGATAGATAGATAGATAGAAGGTTAGACAAATAGATATGAGATCAATAGGTATTAAATAGTAAGATAGATAAATAAATAGATAAGAGATTGATAGATAGATAGATAGATAGATAGAAGGTTAGACAAATAGATATGAGATCAATAGGTATTAAATAGTAAGAGATAAATAAATAGATAAGAGATTGATAGATAGATAGATAGATATGAGATAGATATGAGATAGAAAGACAGACATAGCTGTACTGTTATTAACTGAATTGCATGATTTATGAGAACATGATCCGTGTGTTAGCAAGTTAACAGAGTCCCACATCTTACCTAAGGCAATGCTGCTTTGAATAAACAAGCCTTCCGAAAAAATAGGTTACTGCACTACTAAATCTCTGTCACTGCAGTGCATATAAAATACAGACCAGAGTTACAAATGAGAGAATCACAGGGGGATGCAAAACGCTTCGTAGTCACATAAAGGAGGGGCCGCATGTGGGAAAGAGGAGAGGCTTCTTTTATTTAGCTTTTATAATTAAAGGAAAGATTACAAAGATTTATAGTACAACTGTGCTACCATACAAAAAGGCATAAAAAGAAACAATCGATACAAATGTGCACCGTTTATAGACTTTAAGTTCAAGCACGATGACAAAAAGAAAAAAAAAATACCATAGATTTTGATGCTAATCGGAAGTAAAAATATTTTTTGTGGATTTTGTTTCCATTACATTTATTGGAAGTAAACACCAACTAAGTCACAATGGATTAGAATATTCAAGAATATATGGAAGACGCTCTGGAGGACACAGTTTCTCCTGGAGGAGATCCAGCCAAGGTAAGGAGTCTTACAGGCAATGCTCCATGGGAAATAATTATGCAAATCAGCTCTTTTCTAAAAGAAAGAAGAATGTTTTTCTGGTTCCACCTATAAACAATAGACTTCATACCTCAGCTGGATTTCAAGGAGAAACTGTACCCTCAGAGGTCTGACACCTATCCATGCAGTACTCTGACCGCTTCCGGGAGGGAAAGCATAAGTAACCTAAAACAACTTCTCACAGATGGGTGTATGGCATGGATAATATCCTTAGTCACATTTCAAGGCCAGTTAAAGTGTACCTGCCGTTTGCAAAAACATTTTATATACTGTAGATAATAACATTGTTTGTATACTTGTAATATACATTGGTTAACAAATGTAAATATTTTTGGGTTAAAGAAGCTGTCCCTGCAGCTAATGTCTGTGTGTCTCTGTGCAAAGACAAAATAGAGGAATACAGAACAAGCAGGGCTCCGTGCAGGCTCCTGATTTGACAATCATCCTGCTGTGTGAGCTGGGAGTCATAGAGCCTCACTGCACAGAGCCCTGCTTGTCCTCAGTGCACAGAGCCCTGCTTGTCCTCAGTGCACAGAGCCCTGCTTGTCCACAATGCACAGAGCCCTGCTTGTCCACAATGCACAGAGCCCTGCTTGTCCTCAGTGCACAGAGTCCTGCTTGTCCTCAGTGCACAGAGCCCTGCTTGTCCTCAGTGTACAGAGCCCTGCTTGTCCTCAGTGTACAGAGCCCTGCTTGTCATCAGTGTACAGAGCTCTGCTTGTCCTCAGTGTACAGAGCCCTGCTTGTCCTCACTGCACGGAGCCCTGCTTGTCCTCACTGCACGGAGCCCTGCTTGTCATCAGTGTACAGAGCCCTCTTTGTCCTCAGTGTACCGAGACCTGCTTGTCCTCAGTGTACAGAGACCTGCTTGTCCTCAATGTATAGAGCCTTGCTTGTCCTCAGTGTACAGAGCTCTGCTCTGCACTGAGGACAGGTACACTTTAAAAAGGTTGGACACTAAGTAAGTTACCTATATTTTGGTACTAGAACAGTGGTCTCCAAACTGTGGCAATGCGATGTCATGCTCCACCTCATCAAACCCTGCACTAGGCATAATGTAGTGTTGTTCTGTCCAGACTCTCTTACTTTTTGCGCTACCATGAGGTGCCATGCTACTAGACGGCTCATATAAAAATAGCATTTCTGTTAAAATTAACTGCGGGCTACCATCTTGAGGTAAGATTTGGCCAGGGTGGCACCAGCTGGAGAAACCCCTAAGCTATAATGTTTTTTTAATCAATACTATAACAAGTGCTGGCCAAAGAAAGTGATTCTGTTCATTATTACAACACTGACAGATAAAATAGCTGTGTTCTTCGCGTATAGTGTGCTCCGTCCTAATTGTAGGAGTCCGAGCCAATTTTGACTCAACTGATCTCACGAAGGATGTGGCCAGGGACATCGCTTCTAGCCAAGACGTGAACATTTATCCCTACCGGCTGCTCACTGCTGCTGGAAGCCGGATGAGTCTCTAAGAATGGATGGCCAGATGCCATCAGTAGCAAACTCACAAGACTCTTCAAAGCCAAGTCATCAATAACAGAATCTTGTGTAAAGTGAGGTCATCTTCTAAGCTCTTTTTTATCTGAAGATCTCAGCCCAGAATGCTTTTTAAAACAGAAAAAAAAGTTCCCTTTCTTAATCCCCGGTTTACTAAGTGAAAACAAGCTCGATGACACAAAATCAATCTTGACAATTCTATGATGTAATCTTCTCGGGCTCCATTAACACATATGCCCTGGCTTGCTTGTATACATAGGGATCTATAAGAAATGCACACTATGGCTGATTTAAAGGGTACCTATTGCTTACACGTCAGAAGTATAGACAGTTGTTGAGACCTCAGCAATTTTTACAAAGCTTTTGAATGACCCTGTATCTCATTGGCGCCCCTGTAATTTTTCGGGTCCCTGACAACTGTTCCCAGAAGAGCTTGATGGGCTGTAAACTAGCAATCAATATTGACACCATCTAACGAGTGAAGGAAGAATGTGATAACTTCAGCTTCTACCTAAAGGGGTCCTCTGATATTTTAAAACAGAGCCCCATCCTGGAAATTGCAGGTGGTCCCAGAGGTTGGACCCCCACAATCAGAAACTTATCCCTTATCCTGCAGATAAGGGATATGTTTTAAAGCACTGGAGTACCCCTTTAACACAACTTATGAACAAGGGGCACAAACCCTGTAATAGCTGCCTGCAGATGGGATTTTAGCTAGCCTGGAAAAACCTTAGTCATGTTCCAAGGCTCTTTAATCTCCACAATGAGAACCTGCAACAGCCTAGAACAGTGTTTCCCAACCAGAGTGCTTTTGGCTTTTGCAAAACTACAACTCCCGTGCATGCTGGGAGCTGTAGTTTTGCAACAACTGTAGGCCACCCTGTTTGGGACACACGGCTCTAGAACCACCCAAAAGTGATAGGGGAAAGGCCGATCATACAGCTGATGGCCTTGTTCCATGTTTTGAGTGTGGATATCATGGTAGTCACCTAATAAAGATAGTTAGATAGACTTCTTTTTATTATTATAATTCTTATTATTATTTATTTTTATTTGTTTACTTTTTTTTTACTAGCTGATAGTTTATAAAATGTAATTTCCTTATTGTAATGGAAATCAGCTCTGATTCAGAGACCTACTGCTGAGCTTCCCTAAATAAGCTGTGCTGCAGTGTAAAGCATGGAACACAGACAGATCAGGAGAATAGGATGACAGATAACCTCAGCCACTCATTAGACAAGGCAGCTATACTATCCAACACTGAAGAAAATAAATAAAGTGGGAAACTCCCCCTTAACCCTTTAAACACCCTCGTTATTCAACCTATATCATTTTCATGAGTCAGACAAGATAACTAGGTCTACACGGTGTAATGGCTACTTGTGTCACAGCACGATAATTAGAGCATTATGCCAAAGACAATGCACGCGATATCGTGCTGGCTCATTTCTTTACATTTCTCTGCCTGGCATTGTGCAGACTGTTACCTTATTTCTCTGGAATACAAACGCTTCTGGCTGCCATCATTTCTGCGACAAAGCCTACGTCCAATAATAATGAAATTTATGCGGAAAAGAGGTTTCTTCCGATCAGTTTAACACATTAAATGAGCTTCTTTTCATTCATTAAAAAAAGGCATTTCTCCTCATTAATAGAGGCCTAATGTGATTTCCAGCAGGGCATGCAAAGGATTCTGAAAAATAAGAACTAATTGGTGTGGAAACAGCTGTATATGTGAACCCTGAGCGGGTACATTGCATAACCTCGTCTCATCAAGTGAAAGGAATGATGGGAAATGCCCGTGGGCAGCAGAAGAGAAACACAGGGCATGAAAACACATGCCAACTCTTTCACACATAAACAGCCAACCAACATGCTCATATGCTACCTGAGGGGAAGAATACTGCACCTCAAAAGACCCTTCTGTTCTGCTGAAATTATTATAATTGACCATCCTAAAGGGGTTTGGGTCAAGGAGTTCGGACTTAGATGTAGATAGATGATAACTTCCTACAGATGAATTAACTCTAGAACTCTTAGAACTCCACCTTAACGTCTGCACCTCTAACCCTTAAACTTGCAGCGTTTTCGTAGACATATGTTGGTGCTGTTACAGATATACAGTCACATATACAGCCCCTGACGAAGCTCGGGAGAGTGAAACGTGCGTTGGGATCCACAAACACCTCTGGGTGAGAGTCTTTCAATACAGTTATTGCGGCTGACTTGGTTCAAAAGGCTTTTTCTCTGTTATCTTGGAAGGTTTGCACATTATTTGTTATTTCCAGGCTATACTCCTGTCATTATTGTTGCTTCCATTTATTATTTACATGTCCTACAGGGTTGCTACTCATATGATAAACCCTTATTCTTGTTCCACTTTTGGTTTTCTCTTTTCTCCCCAATAGGTGCCGTGTATGCTTTCTGTGGGTGGTGTTTTTAAAGGGGTACTCTGCCCCTAGACCTCTTATCCCGTATCATTTGGATAGGGGATAAGATGTCTAGGGGCGGAGTACCCCTTTAACATGTGTTGTATTTCTTAGATTTTTTAGTTCTTTTCAATAATAATTATTAATATTAATAAATAATAAAGTATTATATGTTTTGTCAGTGCTTTGTAGTGTATATAATTAGTAACACTGCACAGTACAGTTTCATTCATATTTATTTTTGGTAGCATTGTTGCCTTAATAATGTGTAGTTTGGGTGACATATATACAGTCACACATCAATCCATTCATTAAAGAACGTATACAGGGTACTCACCGTAGTAGACTTGATCACAGTAACTTTATTCAATCGTTCATTACATCTTGTGCAACAGGTGAAACAAAGAGAAGTGCGTGCAGTGGGGCGTTACCTGGAGGACGGTCCATTTCACGCTAGCATAGTGCTTATGGACCCGATGAAGCTCTACGCCAATGTGAAATGGACCGTTGTCCAGGTAACACCCCTGCTGCACGCACTGCTTTTTTTTCCCACCCATTGCACGATAATGATTGAATAAAGTTACTGCAAACAAGACTACTACAGTGAGTATGCCCTGCATACTTTCTTTCATGAATGCATAGATAGAAAATATTTGAGTCTGTTAAGACTTATACAATAAAGTCGGGCAGAAACATTACCCTTTGGGCCCATTCACATGGTGGAATTTCCAAACAGAATCCAGCAGAAATTCTGCTTGGAAATTCTGGTGCAGCAGCCTCTCATTGTTTTTAATGGGATTCTTCTGCACCTTGTGCACGGCAGAATTTCTGCAGCAGAAAATTCTGCCAAAGTTCATACTCCACTGAAAGAAAAAAGATGTTCACTCTTTCAGTGGAATCCGCTCAGACATGCACTGCAGTCTATGGAGAAGATGAATGTCTGAGCGGTCCTAGTCCTGACTCATTGAGTTGGTGCCTGCAATTCGATACAGCTTGGATAACTGAACAGTAAGGCCAGGCCCAGATTTGGCAGAATTGTGGTGCAGATTCTGCACCACAAATCTGTAGCAACTCAATCCACATGTACTGGATAAAATCTGTATGGAATTCAGAGCATGATGTAGATTTTCAATGGCAAACTATTGGGATTGTTTAAACTAAACAAAAAAATAACCTAGAAATTGTATGTTCAAGCCCCTCTGCCCGTAGTCATACAGTATTTGGCCTCTTTTCCACATAACATTTTGGTCAATATTTGGTCAGTATTTTTAGCTAAACGCATGTCCAAAACAAAGCACAAGTTGCCACTCATAACCCTAAATATTTCTTTACTCTGCTGGTTCCACATTGATTTTGGCTTAAAATATTGATCAAATGATTAGGAATGTCTATAGGAACATTAGTTAGACTCTTAGCTGTTGGAAATAATTGATTGCCTTAGACCTCATTCACATGGCAGGATTTGGGTCAGTATGGGTCATTGGATCATAAACACAAAAGACATGTGGATCGTTCCATCATACTTTTTCTCCGTGTTTATTTCACTCCTAGTTTCAGGTTACAAATACTGAACAAAACTCTGCTGTGTGAATGAGGCCTTTAACAGCTTTGACATGGAGCAATACTTGGCTGAACACACCTTAGGATTCTACAGGACCAACGTCTATTTCTCCCCAACCTACATATACAGATGCCCCCACAATCATTTTTTATAAGGACAAACATACCGGTATGTGCTTCTTTGAATACTTTTCGGTAAAAAAAATAAAAATGTATTATAGGAGTTATACCTTTGTTGTCAACACAGAAAGATTATATTTGCAAACTTTCTAAGAACTTGGGCTACCTCTCCTAAACCCCTCATACGCATACAGGTTCAGGTAATAGAGGACAATACTGCTGCCAGACACCTCTGGTGTTAATTAAAGGGGTAGTCCAATGGTGAAAAACTTATCCTCTATCCTAAGGATAGGGGATAAGTTTCAGATCGCAGGGGGTCTGACCGGTGGGGCCCCCTGCGATCTCCAGTATGGGGCCCCAGCTCGCTGGCCAGATAGCAGGTGTTGACCACGGCACGAAGCGGCGGCTGACACGCCCCCTCAATACAGCGCTATGGCAGAGCCGGAGATTGCCAAAGGCAGCACTCCAACTCTGCCATAGAGTTGGATTGAGGGGGCGTGTAAGCTGCCGCTTTGTGCGGTGGTCAACACACCCCTTCCCGCAGGCTGCCGGGGCCCCATACAGAAGATCGTGGGGGTCCCCAGCGGTCGGACCCCCGCGATCTGAAACTTATCCCCTATCCTTAGAATAGGGGATAGTTTTTTCACCACTGGATATCCCCTATCCACAGGATAGGGTATAAGTGTTTGATCGCGGGGGGTCCGACCGCTGGGACCCCCCTCGATCTCCCTAACGGGGCACCGCCATTAGCGTCATGGTGACAGTAGCGTTGACCTACGTCAACCCCATACAGTTCTATGGGGGAGACGGGGAGGCATCTCTCCCATAGAGATGTATGGAGGAGGTGTGCCGGCTGCAACGTCATGCTGCGGCCGGCACGCCCCCTGCACGGGAGAGCCGCGGCCCCGTACAGGAGATCACAGGTGGTTCCCAGTGGTCGGACCCCCGCGATCAAACACTTATCCCCTATCCTGTGGATAGGGGATAAGTGTTAATCACGCTGCAAATGTCCTTTAAGGATCAGAAATGTTAAAATCCATCATTCCCTATCCTTCTTTTCCCTAGAACCTTCCATTGGAAGAGAGATGGGACAACCCCATAAACAATAGACGGTGAACCAGTTTTCTTAGATTTCATATGTATGGCCATCTTAAAGGGGGCTTTTGAGTCAAAACAGCTCAACAACATCTGATTGGTAGGGGTCAAACACCTGGCACGACCGCCAATCAGCTGTTTGCTAGAGCCACTGAGCCCACAAACAGTTTTGTACATTGTATTTATTATTTCTTCTCCTTTTGTTAATGATCCTGCCTATCGAGTCTCCAGCAGTACAGAATAGTTAGGTCATTCAGTCATTGTTCTAACTTATTGTAACTATGCTTGCTGTACTTTTTCTATGAACAGTCATAATGTGTTGCTTAAAAACAAAAAAACAACACAAAATGGAAAAACATTTAAATAATACAATAAATCTTTGAATAGATGGGGCATCTCCTTGGCACAGCTCAGACCAATCAAACCAGAAGACATTTTTTTTCCCACCCAAAATGTCAAAGTGGACACTTTAAAAGGATTGTACTCAGTCAATAAACAGTATCATCCTGTATGAAAAAGTGTGCAGGAAGGCCAGCTATGGCCACTTATTACCTGTGGAAGAAGAAACAACTTATTTTTAATCATTAGGACAGAGATTCTGCATAATTACAGCCGCAGGGCCGTCGGTAGGATCAATAGCGCTGCGGGCAATAAAACAGCGAGGCGTCTTTGATTTCAAACTTTTGTTCAATCTCGTTACAACAAAGAATTTCACTTAATTAAGGGCCAGAAAATGTCAATTTGTTTTAAACAAAGAATGATTTGTTTCAGTCGTGATCTTCACCGCAGAGAAAATGAACACTGGATTTATCAATAAGAATCTCCCACTCAGAACTGGATCACATGTTACAAAATAGAAGGAAAATGTTTTAAAGACGAAGTAGATTACATAAAATAGATATCTGTATGTGTGTGTGTGTGTGTGTGTGTGTGTGTGCATATATACGCACAGTGTCACACGCACATAATGCATTTAAAATCAAAATTTCCCCAACATTCTGAATTCCAGAGCAGGACTGGGCGGTATGACCAAATGTGTGTATCACGGTATTTTTTAAACTTTTGGCAGTTCCACGGTATATAACGGTATTTCCTAGCCCCCCCCAATATTAATTATCAGCCCACATCCCCATCAGGGTAAATACTCACATATCACCCTCAAGCGCTGCCCTCCTCGTCCTGTTTGTTGTGGCCACCGGTGCTGACACTATACTGTGCGGTATCCCTATGCCCGGGCTGCAAAAGGTAAACAAAATAAACTTTAACGCACCTACGTCGGCCTTACACTGGGGACATGAACGTCGGAGAGCCGTCAGCCTATCACCAGCCGCAGCGATGTTCCGCCTCGGCCTGTGATAGGCTGAGCCCACTGTCATGTAAGAAGCCGGAACATCGCTGCGGCCGGTGATGGGCTGACGGCTGTTTGACGTTCCCGTCCCCAGGAAACAAGTGAGGCCAGTACCGGACCAACGGGAGGTGATTTAAAGTTTATTTTGTTTATTTTTTGCAGCCCGGGCATAGGGATACAGTATAGAGCAGTGGTCTCCAACCTGCGGACCTCCAGATGTTACAAAACTACAACTCCCAGCATGCCCGGACAGCCGTTGGCTGTCCGGGCATGCTGGGAGTTGTAGTTTTGCAACATCTGGAGGTCCGCAGCTTGGAGACCAATGGTATAGTGTGTCAGCGCCTGGCGGCCGCAACAAACAGGACAGTGACTAGTACCCTGATGGGGACAGCGCTGGGCTAATAATCAATTGGGGGGCAGAACAGCGCTCGCAGGTCACATATGATTAGTTCCCCCATGTGGGAACAGCGCAGCGCTGGGCTAATTCATTCATTCCCGAGGGGGAGGGGCCAAACCGGTATTGCGGTATGGGTTAAAATTCATATCGTGCAGCACAAAAAATTCGGTAGGAACCGGTATACCGCCCAGCCCTATTCCAGAGTACTCCGGGATAGGAATTTTGTTTTTTAACCAACATGCCCATTTTGTCAGGTACAACAAAAACTAACCCACTACCTGAAAAAAAATAAAATAAAAAAAAAAGGACCTAATGGACTCTCCGACTTTGAGAAACAAGATTCTCTGGTCTGATGAAAACAAGATTGAACTCTCTGGCCTCAATTCTTTACTTTACATCTGGAGAAAAGCAGGCACTGCTCATCACCTACCCAACACCATCCCTACGATGAAGCATGGTGGCCATCATCATACTAGGGGGGTGTTTTTAGCCTCTCTCTGGACAATACCTGTTGGAGTCCTGTAACAACCTTTTTCTCAAGTTGTAAGAATGTATTTAGCCACTTTTATTTATTACTATGTTTCCTTTGCTATTATTTTCAGTAACATGCCCTTTAAAGTTTCAGCAGTTAAAACGCAGACACCTCCATAACTCTGTTTTGTAAGGTGAAGATAACGGCAGCACAGACACCCAACCTCCCCGCTTCACACCACTGTGTCACAAGAAACTAATTCCAAGTGTTTTCGCACATTCTCCCCCCCCGTCCCTGAGACGTCTAATAAAGTGAGGCCGGGGTACTAATTTTACCACAAATACCAACCAGGATCTGGAATATGATCAGACAGTTCTGTAACTGCAAACCTATCAATCTCACACCCCTTTGCACACATTCATGGCTCCGTTCACGCTACATTTGGACCATATGTCTGTATGTATAAAATAAATATACACAAATGCACTGCAAATAGATTTCTATAAGGCCCATCAACGTATGGCAAAACAGTGAGCTTTTACAGTCACAACTATGAATTAATTCTATAATGAATGCAACAGGACTTAAAAGCCACAAATAAAACAAAAAGTTCTGCAGAGCAAAACAAATTAAACATTACATGTACAAGCACACGAGGCAAATTGTATTTTTTTAATATTTTTTTTTGTAGTGGGAAATCAGCAGCCGTTGGCTGTCCGGGCATGCTGGGAGTTGTAGTTTTGGAACATTTGGAGGTCCGCAGGTTGGAGACCACTGAGCTAGAGACTGGAGAACTGGTGCATTACAATGCAGCGTATGCCCATAGATGTTCTCGTATTATCAGTTCCCACATCTGACATTTATATATTGTCTATAATAATAACATGTAGGCATTGTGAACACACATACCTGCAGTGTAAACCATATGGGGGGGCAGGAATAGCTGCTCGCACCTCTCATGAGACAGGAATGTGTTTTAGGCTACGCTAGAGAGGACTGAATGCGCCATTTTCTGCCAACTTTTTGCATCTCGTGAACAGAATGGACTCCTGCTTCCAGTGCACTGCAGCTATCAAACTGTGAGCTGACAAAACGACAATGTATTCATAGGTAGCGCACACAGACCACAAGTCGGTCACTACTCTACGTTGTCCTCAGATATGGCAGCATGAACCTGTTGACAGATTCCTTTTAAACCTCAATACAGAGAGTCCTTTGATGATGCCCTTTGCTTTCAGAGGCCATGGATGACCCACAGCTATAGACCAGCTTCTACCCAAGTATCCTATGTAGTATTCTCATGACAGCAGATCTGTAACCACAGACTGAAAGGAGAAGGAGGATCGGTCGTCACATCAGAAAAACATCTAAAAAGGTAGTTTCTTTAAGGCACGAGTGCAGCTGGGAATTCATAAAATGTCCACAAAGTCAATACCGGCAGCAGATTAGACCTACTGTCCACGTGGCTTCCAGTTCACAAGCCAAGTATAAAATGCTGCCTATATTACACATTTTTAAAACTACCAATGGAGTTGTTACGAATTAGCCATTTAAAATGTTTTTTATATTTCTGTGATTCCACATCATGAACTTAGTTTTCTATAATCCTTAGGGTACATTCACACAGGTTTAGAAAAGGGTTTGTAGAAAGATTCCAGCTGTGCGTTTCAACCAAGTGGGGGTTTTTTTCGTAACAGATTTTGCTGCGAATTTTCCATTGCAGAAGGTTTAACGTGGAAAATCCGCCGCAACTCAAAGTTGCAGTCGAAAGTTCAGGTTTTTGATGCCAAACCCTGAAATAGATGTTACTGATTGTGTAAAAACACCCTTAGGATCTGATGGCTAGGAGTCACCATCGCTATTTAAGAAAGTGAATTCAACTATCACTGTGTGTACTGATTATGGAATCATACATGTGTAGTCTAATTGTATTAGTGTATAATGTATAATCTAAGGTGTGGGTTAGGGTTCATTCAGACTGTCTATTTGTTATTGTGTATTCCAGTTTTATTGGGGGGATTTTCTATCTGTGTTATACCTCCTTTAAAGAAAGGCACTTTGGCCATCATAAAACAAAGATAAGGGGTTGTGGGGTCAGATGAATTCCCTTTTCCCTCCTATAAAAAAAACACTATAAAACTGAGATGCTGGACAAACCTTTGTTCAAGCCTGTGGCAAAAGCTGACAAGACATCCTAAGATACAGCTGGACTCTCACTCACAAGGACTGCTATACCATTATGCTGTAAGGACTTTCTTTTCGTTTTCTGAACTTGTCTTGCTGAACTCTTTTAAATATTTTTGTACCTGTATGTCATTTGCTTATTTTATACATAGCACCTTTTTTCAGATTAAATGTTTAATTAATCAGCTCTGGTCTTTGATCTCTAAATATAGGAGCTCACCTTTCTGAAGGAAGCTCTGGTGAAACACGATTAGCAAAGGGTTAATTTGGTGACTTGCTGGGATACCCAGAGGTCTGGTGGCTTTAACCCTTGCACCATCACACTCTCTCTAGGCTTCTTGGCTGGACTGATAGGGTGTGATCATGACAGGGCTCGATAAGATGGTCCGAGCCATGCTGTAACGTGCTGATCTTGTAAATCAAAGCTCACTTACAGAGCCTATTACAAGGCTCGACTGCAGGGAGGGCCACATGATTGATTGTGCATACTTCTACTGCCTTCACTCATCAGCCCCATGTCCTCATTTACATTGGGAGATATGCGACCAAAGAACCATGATTTTTGATGGGTAAAAACTACCTGATCAGCCATAGCCTGTTTGTTCGTTCATCGGCTGATCATTGGCTCTATCTCACAGCCTGGTCAGCAATAAATGCCCCATACAAAAGGGCTCCTAGTTGTTGTGCAAACAACAATCGTTCCTGCTCCCACATGGTCCTGTGTTCCAACATTGTGAATTGGGGGGGGGTTGACGCTTCTAGACAAATATGGTGGTGGCTAATTTTCCTGAGAAAAATAAGGATTGGGCAGATAAAGTTAAACACATCTGATGCTTCTCTTCCTGACTTTATTTGTCGGGGAGAGTTCAAAGGCCGCCATTCCCATTGGTTTGTTGGTTCACTTGGCTGACTTTTCTCTAATGTGTTATGGACCATAGACATAAGACACTGCAGACTACTAAATTGGCCACACAGGTCCGGTATCACTATGAATAAGGAAAAAGCGGCCAAATCTAGATTCACAGAGCCGTTGAGCTCCGCTAAAGGGAGCTCTGTAGCTCAACCCATTTAAAGGCCAGAAATCCCTCTGATGGTACATATGACCAGAGAAAGAAACAACAGGAGAAGAGATTGTTGGTGAATCAAGTCATGGAACCTGGTGTTCCATGGAATAAAAGTATTTGTCACTGGTTGTTATGGGATACAGCTAAAGGTATGTTCACACATGCGTATTTCGCTGCAGATGATTTTGCTACCCTGTGACTTCGCTTTGGAAAATCTGCACGTGTGGACGTAACGTAAATTAGGTTTGCTGATTGGGACTCCTACCCCTGTTGGTCTCTGGTCATACTTATACTGAAGATAGCTACTTTCCTGTTATTCAGGGAGCAACAAACACATCTTAACAGGTACCATTAAGACATTAAGGAACAAACTAAATAAAATGTTCTAAACTCTCATGTGAGTAAATCCACCAACAGTGTCTTAAAAACCTCCTACAAATTTGGCCTTTACGACCTGCAATGTATGATGGGAAGTGTTCTCTTATTTTTATTTTTTTTGTCTGTGAACTGGATGCAAATTGACTGCCTAAGCTTAAAGCAGAACAATGTGACGACTGCAAAGCGGTCAGTCGATTAATAAATTACAGAGCAGCTAATGTCTTTGTTACCAGAATAAAGTCAATATGCCATGCACCATAAAGCCAAATGAATCAAAGAAAGAGCACCTGCCCTCACATAGCCCCTAGAGCCCAATCGCCCAATCTCCGCCAGTCCCTAAATGAGCGTTATTCAGTCAATGGATATGATGGACAGCGACAGATATGAGTATAAATGTTTACACAAGCTGTATACTGTGGCTGTACACTCCCCACTGCACCACCACCAAGCACATGTCACCAGTACAATGCAATGTCACTTCCTCCCTGCACTATGATGTGGTGCCGCAGTATAGCAGTGCCCAGGTCGGGATCAGGGGATCCATTTGTCATTTGCTGCCCTTTCTCTCACTCTTATTAGAAAATACCATAGTTCTACATACAATGCCCTTTCCTTTAAATCCTGCCACGTGCGTGTTGCCATTGTTACAGCGGATGAATGAAAAGGAGTCAGAAAATAATGATGTATTCGGTATCCGTCAGACATGACGAGGCTAATGTTTTATGCCTATGGGCTATTCTGCAATTGGATTATTTCCAAACCTGTAATACAGGCTATTCCAGCCTATTGCTCATACCTGACCCGCCAGCCTCTGAGATACAAAAGATGACACAACCGGCCCAGCTGTTTACATACAATACCACACATAAAGAACAAATGTCTTGTAACAGTTCACAAACATCCGAGGGAAGAATGCGGCATGTATAGCCTTCAGCTTACCTTCACCATACCGTGTAATTACTGAATGACTTAATGGCTGGATAGCATGCTGGGACATCACTACCTGGAAAGTTTACTCGCCGGCAATAAACTACCAGCTCGTACACATACACCCTACCGTAATAATGATGTATGAGTGTATCATGGTAGCTTTGCGCTAGTGTAAGTGACACAAATGTATACCTTAGAAACATGGCCTACGCCTCGAGATACTTAAAGCCATGGAAACCCAACACTGTAAACAGTGCTTCCCAACCAGTGCGCCTCCAGCTGTTGCAAAACTTCATTTCTTTAGGCTGTTCCTTGTCATCTTAATCGCTGAATATGGTTTTCGAGTTTCAGTTTACCCGTGCGTATTTTCTGCTGCAGATTTGCTGCAGAAGATACGCACGGGTAAACTGAAACTCAAAAATTTTGAGATTTTGCTACCTGTCAACCTTAGAAACATGGCCTATGCCTTGAGTTTTGAGATTCTTAAAGCCATGGAAACCCCACACTGTAAACAGTGCTTCCCAACCAGTGTGCCTCCAGCTGTTGCAAAACTACAATTCTCAGCATGCTGAGAATTGTAGTTTTGCAACAGCTGAAGGCACACTGGGTGGGTATCACCGCTGAAGATAAAGAATTTATGACATTTCTTTAGGCTGTTCCTTGTCATCTTAATCGCTGAATATGGTTTTCGGGTTTCAGTTTACCCGTGCGTATTTTCTGAGGCAGATTTGCTGCAGCAGATTTTGCTACCCGTCAACTTTAGAAACATGGCCTACGCCTTGTGTTTTGAGATTCTTAAAGCCATGGAAACCCCACACTGTAAACAGTGCTTCCCAACCAGTGTGCCTCCAGCTGATGCAAAACAACAACTCTCAGCATGCCCGGACAGCGGCATGCTGAGAGTTGTAGTTTTGCAACAGCTGAAGGCGCACTGGGCGGATAACACCGCTGAAGATAAAGAATGTATGACATTTCTTTAGGCTGTTCCTTGTCGTCTTAATTGCTGAATATGGTTTTCGAGTTTCAGTTTACCCGTGCGTCTTTTCTGCTGCAGATTTGCTGCAGCAGATTTTGTTATCCGTCAATGAGCAGCAAACGCTGCTGAAGCAAATCTGCAGCAGAAAAACACGCACACGTGAACTGACCCTAAAGGTAGTGTCACACGTGCCGTATGTCACTGCTGCGTAATTTCCTGCCCATTGAAGTCAATGGGTAGCAAATTACTCAGCTGACTTTGCTACCCATTTACTTTAATGGGTAGGAAAATACACAGCGGCAAATAAAATATGTTTTAGGTGTGAGCCTCCCCTTACAGGGTATTATACTAAACTAAATGTGGTTATAAAGGGGAAAGAAATCCCATCATGCCATTGTATCAACCAGGCCACAATGCTGTTGTAAGAAAGCGAAACTTCATAAGCCTTTGTATACCACGAGCATTTATCCAACTCTCGGGAAAGTATTCCAGTTATGCTGCATAATTCCATAAATGGGAACACTACCTGCTTCATTGTTACGGTATATTCATTGTTGGCGCACAGATCTGACTGATAGCAGAAGGCGCCCACTGTATCTCTCTTCGCACATGTCAAACAAGGAGGATCTATCAGATCCACAAACGAGTTATCAGTAGTCCCATGCCTGCTCCCCCCCCCCCCCCCACCTACCACCCCCAGGATCACTGACCACCCAATGACCTACCTTACAAAGTCTGCCAGTGCAGGAGTTGTGCAAGTAGCAAAGCGAGGCTGCAGAACGTGCGCAAATAAATCCAACAAGCAAGGAAGACATTGAAGTCAGGCAAAGCTTTTGTATCCTTTCTCTGGCTAAGCATGCTGGTTTACAGGCAGGGCAGGGAAATGCAGGAATCTCTTCCTTGTCTCCCCCTCCTCCTCCTCTACCTCCCCCTTCCCCCCCTTCCAGCATCCTCCTCCCCTCCATCTTTTGTTCACTGTCTCCTCTGAGAGGACAGACAATGTGCCTGACCCTCTGCCTTACTGTACCTGCTGGAAGACCCCCAAGGGATCGCTGACCCCTTGCAATAGACATTTATTATATCGAGTACATGAATAAATACAGTAATCCTATGGACCTCAGCTGGAATTCTAGGTCATGTATTCATCCCGACTAGTGAGGTCTTTCGTTACCTTTCAGTCCATTGTTTTTATACACAGTAACGTTGTGTATTTATATTACGGTTCAGTATTTATAAACGTCAATAAAGAACACAACATTCTAAAACAAGAGTGTAGAGCAGGGCTTCCGAACCAGTTCTCCTCCAGCTGTTGCAAAACAACAACTCCCAGCATGCCCGGACAGCCGAAGTTGTACCAGCTGTTGCAAAACTACAACTCCCAGCATGCCCGGACAGCCGAAGTTGTACCAGCTGTTGCAAAACTACAACTCCCAGCATGCCCGGACAGCCGAAGTTGTACCAGCTGTTGCAAAACTACAACTCCCAGCATGCCCGGACAGTCGAAGTTGTATCAACTGTTGCAAAACTACAACTCCCAGCATGCCCAGACAGCCAAAGTTGTACCAGCTGTTGGAAAATTACAACTCCCAGCATGCCCGGACAGCCTAAGTTGTACCAGCTGTTGCAAAACTACAACTCCCAGCATGCCCAGACAGCCAAAGTTGTACCAGCTGTTGCAAAACTACAACTCCCAGCATGCCCAGACAGCCAAAGTTGTATCAGCTGTTGCAAAACTACAACTCCCAGCATGCCCAGACAGCCAAAGCTGTACCAGCTGTTGCAAAACTACAACTCCCAGCATGCCCAGACAGCCAAAGTTGTACCAGCTGTTGCAAAACTACAACTCCCAGCATGCCCGGACAGCCGAAGTTGTACCAGCTGTTGCAAAACTACAACTCCCAGCATGCCCAGACAGCCAAAGTTGTATCAGCTGTTGCAAAACTACAACTCCCAGCATGCCCGGACAGCCAAAGTTGTACCAGCTGTTGCAAAACTACAACTCCCAGCATGCCTGGACAGCCGAAGTTGTACCAGCTGTTGCAAAACTACAACTCCCAGCATGCCCAGACAGCCAAAGTTGTAGCAGCTGTTGCAAAACTACAACTCCCAGCATGCCCGAACAGCCGAAGTTTTACCAGCTGTTGCAAAACTACAACTCTCAGCATGCCCGGACAGCCTTCGGCTGTCCGGGAATGCTGGGAGTTGTAGTTTTGCAACAGCTGGAGGCCCACTAGTGGTGTAGAGATAGGATTGTAAGAGAATGGATTGTATACCCTCAGGGATCATAACTGAATGGGAATGTAAACCATCTACATACAGAGGATCTCACACAATGTGCCCAGAGACGTCAAAGTACAAGTCAGGAAAATGTGACCTCAAGATGTAGTAAACAGTGGAAACATTGACAGCGGGTCCATGTTATCTGCTCTAGTTGTAATAAAACGGTTAGAAGTTGGAATAAGAATGAGCTTCTTTAGCTCTAAATACAGATACAATAATATGAATTACAATAATAATAATATCTGTTAAGGGTCTATTCCCACGTACAGTATTCAGCGCATATTTGATGCTGCAGATTTGAATCTGTGTTCAGTCATTTAGTTTACATTGAAATCTGAAGCATAAAATCTGAAGCTTCAAATCCTGCATATCAAATATGCGCAGGATACTGTATGTGTGAATACACCCTTAAAGAGGTACTCCGCCCCTAAACATTTTATCCCCTATCCAAAGGATCTATCCAAAGGATAGGATGTCCCAGCGGCCGGAACCCCCCGCGATCTCCAGGAGGGCACCGTGGCGTTTTGAACACATAAGCTTGGAGCGTCACATCACGCCTCCTCCCATAGACATAATTGGAAGGGGCCATGACGGATGTGGTCGCCAGTCATCTGGCACGGAGCAGAGTTCGCTCCGTGCACCGGATGACTATGGTGCCGGGCCGAAGATAAAAGGGGTCCCAGCGGCCAGACCCCTGCAATCAGACATCTTATCCCTGATCCTTTGGGTAGGGGATAAGATGTTTAGGGGCGGAGTACTTCTTTGAGGGATATACCAACTTAAAACATTTATCACCGATCTACAGAATAAGGGAAACGTGTATGACTGCAGGGTGTCTGACCGCCGGGACACCTTGTGATTTCAAGAACCAAGTCTTACCTTGGAATGGAGCTTCAAGACGTGCATGCATGCTGCCCCTGCATTTAGTGTCTATGGAGCTGCCGGAGATAGAGGAGCGCCAGACTCCATTTTCTTTGCCATCTTCATAGATAATAAGTAGAGCAGTGGAATACATGTACGACTTGGCGCTCCATCCCTAAGTAAGACTCAGACAAGTCTTATAAATCAGAATCCCCCTTTAAAGTTGGCCATGCACGTTCAATAGCTGCAAAGTAAACAAGTGATACTCTCACAGATCCGTACTAGTTTACAGGGCTTTCAGACGGCTCAAGCACCATGTGGGGAGGACTGTTTGTTTGGCTGGATCATTCATGCGGCTCTTTGCCATATTCAGCCATTGGCTGCACAGCCTCTACTCCATGGGGGAGATGTGCGGGTAACAACCAATGATGAAAACGAATCAATCAGCCAAGAAAGCTTGTTCATGGGCTGATCCCTAGCTCTATTCCACATACCAATATTGGCACGTTCATCCGATTATCAACCAGTGTAAATGGGGCCTTCTCTCCCAACAACATCTGTCAGCAGAGTCAGGAGGCCCCATACACGTAATATAGTCGGCTAGTTATCTTTTCTCCAATGTGAATAGGGGCCTTAACACCGAGAATCTAATCTCCGCAGGCAGTTTCTGAGGGATCAGAAAGGATTTTGTAATGCCCTAGGGGCACAGACCACCCGGATCACTGTTCCTGCAGCTTCTCCACCAGCCTGGTCTTTCATTCAAACTTTAGATACAATTTGTAAGTTCTTATCATTAATGTTAATTGAATGGTAACATAATGGGATGAAAAGGAAAAAGCCCCTGCTGAGCGGCAGGGTGTATCTCCTCCTCATTGTGTAAGCATTTCATTGTTTATTTAACCTAATCAGCGTGTTTCAGCTCTAAGTAAATTACATGAAACTGAACTGGTTAGATTACATAGCACAAGCTGCTTCCCACTGGTGCCCATACAAATCACTCCAAAGTTGGCGATATGATCGGAAATGATGACTAGTAGTCATTGTTCTGTTTTCGCTAAAAAAAAATTAGCCAGGGTATTTAAGGGGGAGTCAAGGAAAACAGTGGACACCCTAACAACAAATAAGACACTACGTCCCCCAACCCGACCCAAAGTCAGGATAATGTATAAAAGGGGCTCCGTACTGTACAATATTGATTTTATACTCTTCGTACTATCATAGAAATAAGTCATTTTTAGAGGATTGTTCCATAATTGCCTATCCTTAGGATAGGATATTGAAGTGTGATCAAGGGTGGACTAACCTCTGGAGTCTTGGTGACCTCAATAATAATATTAAGGACTAACCTCTGGAGTCTTGGTGACCTCAATAATAATATTAAGGACTAACCTCTGGAGTCTTGGTGAGCTCAATAATAATATTAAGGACTAACCTCTGGAGTCTTGGTGAGCTCAATAATAAAAATATTATTATTAATAATAATAATTAGAGATAAGCGAACTTACAGTAAATTCGATTCGTCACGAACTTCTCGGCTCGGCAGTTGCTGACTTTTCCTGCATAAATTAGTTCAGCTGTCAGGTGCTCCGGTGGGCTGGAAAAGGTGGACACAGTCCTAGGAAAGAGTCTCCTAAGACTGTATCCACCTTTTCCAGCCCACGGGAGCACCTGAAAGCTGAACTAATTTATGCAGGATAAGTTATCAACTGCCGAGCCGAGAAGTTCGTGACAAATCGACTTTACTGTAAGTTCGCTCACAGGCAGCATGTTACTGCAGTTCAGCTCCATTCGATTGCAAGCATAGCAACATTGCTGTGTTGGTAATGCTATGGGATGGGATTCCCTACTATACTGATATGCATCCTAAAGGTAGGTATACAACATAAAATCCTGTGTTGAAGAACAACATAAAACGTGCTGTAAAAGTGTTGAAGAACAGTGTGAAACATGCTGTATATCTGATATAATAAATCTCTATTGTTTGGATCTGAATTTTTTTTTTTTTTTTTTTAACCATAATGAAAAATACTCTAAGTGTGCAGCTTAACTCAATAAGAGGTAGATAAGCAGCTGCCATTTGACCCTTGTTTTCCCCCCAAGGTAGATGTTGGGCTATCCTCATACACAAAATGGCCCTCATTTACTAAGAGTGTTGTGTAGGTTTCTTTGTGGGTTTTAATTCCCTACAATTTATTTTCAACGGTATTTACTAAGGTTTCCCTACATTTTCCACTTTCCCTACATTTTGCTTTTTTTTACACATGTTCTGATCTGTCGGGTTTTCCTCAGCTCAAATCCACCACATTTTATGTGGAAACCTTAGTAAATATGTTGGGTTTTTGTGAAAATGTCGGGAACACGCCTCTTTTTTGGAGACCACACCCCCATTTTCCAGTCAACCGCGCCCCTTTTTGTGTTTTCTCAGCAAAATGGAGAGTTAGTCGGGTTTTTTCAATTAAGGCGCAAATTCTGTAGCGCAAAATCTGGCGCAGACAGAATTTCTGGCGCAATGCGACAGAATCTGGCGCACAACCCGACAAAACATGTCGGGTTTGCAATAGTAAATGAGGGCCAATGTGTACAGATAATAAGCAGAATCCATCAGTGGTCTCAAACTGTGGCCCTCCAGATATTGCAAAACTTCAACTCCCAGCATGCCCGGACAGCCGTTGGCTGTCCGGGCATACTGGGAGTTGAAGTTTTGCAACATCTGGAGGGTCATAGTTTCAAACCACTGCTGTATATAGAAACCCCTGCTGTATATAGAAACCACTGCTGTATATAGAAACCCCTGCTGTATATAGTTCCCACTGCTGAGTCTTGCACTAGCCTGTAGATGGTGTCATTATAATAGTGTTCCTAATGTAATTTCCCAACCAGCTTTTCACCTTAATCAGAATAAATGCACTTAAAGGGGTATTCCAGGCCAAAACCTTTTTTTTATATATCAACTGGCTCCGGAAAGTTAAACAGATTTGTAAATTACTTCGATTAAAAAATCTTAATCCTTCCAATAGTTATGGGCTTCTGAAGTTGAGTTGTTATTTTCTGTCTAACTGCTCTCTGATGACTCACGTCCCGGGAGCTGTGCATGATGGGAGAATATCCCCATAGGAACTGCACAGCTCCCGGGACGTGAGTCATCAGAGAGCAGTTAGACAGAAAACTTCAGAAGCTAATAACTATTGGAAGGATTAAGATTTTTTTTAATAGAAGTAATTTACAAATCTGTTTAACTTTCCGTAGCCAGTTGATATATATATTTATATATATATATATATATATATATATATATATATATATATATATATATATAAAAAAGGTTTTGCCTGGAATACCCCTTTAAAGTTGACATCCTACCTCCTCATACACAGCGTGTTTAACCCTCAATATGTACATTACACACATGAGGGTCTGCCTGGTGAGCCAAATCCTTATAATTATACATCAACCCTTATGACAGTGGAAGCAGGAATAGTAAAGCATGGAAAGAGAGCTATTTCTTCCGATCCTAATCCTGGGAACAGAGCATTTCCTTTTGAACTTGAATAACTAAACAATGTTTTAATACCCTTGAGAAATGAATGGAGTGTGCGGAAAGACAAACTCAATTTTTTCCTCTCTTCTAACCACAACATTACCGCCTGCATTGTTTGTAGTAGAATGGACTAGGAATAATCATATCCCCAGAGCCACTGCTGATAGATCTGAACTGATACGGACACCCAACTTTTTTTCTCTGTGCATTGTGCAATTAGATTTAAAGGGGTTGTCTGGAGCTAGAATTTTTTTTTTAAGGGCTCAACAAAAAAAAGGGATCCCTACTTGAGCCCCACCATTGCCTCTTTTAACTGGTCCATATATGGGCACACAAGAATTGCCTTCTCAGCCATTTACTACATTTATAAGTTGGGTGACCTCTGTAGTCAGTGACTGGCTAAGCGGGCATTCCCTGTTTGTCAAGATGTGGACTAGAAAGGTGACTTTCAGGGAATGGGCACCTTTGGAATGGCAGCGGCCCAAAAATAAAAAAAAATAAAAAAAAGTTGAAACCTTTTTCACGCCAGCAACACAAATGTGTGCACCAATGGGCAACTTGAAGTCACCGCCTTACATAAGCTGGAAGGTGATAAAAGGCAAACATCAGAGCAGATGAGGCATATACGTAAAAACGCCTTGTTGCACAAAAACCTCCCTGATAATACATGACCCCTTATCGTTCTTGGTTTGAGACTTGAAAGGAATGTGTCCCTAGAAAAAAGTTTTTATGTTAAATATATTTTTTTAATAATTTTGGTGATGTTTTCTATATCTATATCAGGGCTGCTCCACGCGAGGTTTCTGTCCTCCCTGAGCTCGCCTTACAACTGTACAAATCACTCATCAGACCACGCATGGAATACTGTGTACAGTACTGGTCAGACCACACATAGAATACTGTGTACAGTACTGGTCAGACCACACATGGAATACTGTGTACAGTACTGGTCAGACCACACATGGAATACTGTGTACAGTACTGGTCAGACCACACATAGAATACTGTGTACAGTACTGGTCAGACCACACATAGAATACTGTGTACAGTACTGGTCAGACCACACATAGAATACTGTGTACTGTACTGGTCAGACCACACATAGAATACTGTGTACAATACTGGTCAGACCACACATAGAATACTGTGTACAGTACTGGTCAGACAACACATAGAATACTGTGTACAGTACTGGTCAGACCACACATAGAATACTGTGTACATTACTGGTCAGACCACACATAGAATACTGTGTACAGTACTGGTCAGACCACACATAGAATACTGTGTAAAATACTGGTCAGACCACACATAGAATACTGTGTACAGTACTGGTCAGACCACACATAGAATACTGTGTACTGTACTGGTCAGACCACACATAGAATACTGTGTACAGTACTGGGCACCAGTGTACAAGAAAGATATAGTGGAGCTGGAGAGGGTTCAAAGACGGGCAACCAGGGTAATACGGGGAATGGGAGGACTACAGTACCCAGAAAGATTATCAGAATTAGGGTTATTTAGTTTAGAAAAAAGAAGGCTTAGGGGAGACCTAATAACTATGTATAAATATATCAGGGGACTGTACAGTGATCTCTCCATGATCTATTTATACCCAGGACTGTATCTATAACAAGGGGGCATTCTCTACGTCTAGAGGAAAGAAGGTTTCTACACAAGCACAGACGGGGGTTCTTTACTGTAAGAGCAGTGAGACTGTGGAATTCTCTCCCGGAGGAGGTGGTCATGGTGAACTCTGTAAAAGAATTTAAAAGGGGTCTGGATGCATTTTTGGAGAGTAATAACATTACAGGTTATGTATACTAGATTTATAGGGACAGAACGTTGATCCAGGGATTTATTCTGATGCCATATTTGGAGTCTGGATCAATTCAGTAGGGACTCATTAGGGTTATAGATTGAACCTGAAGGACTCTGGTCTTTCTTTCAACCTTATGAACTATGTTACTATCTTACTATGAACAATATGTGCAATTGGTGCACCTGCACTAACAGCTGGCATGTCCCTCAGACAGAGATAAAGCTGAGAGCTCAGGTAAAGCAGGGAACAAACCCATGGGCTGCCTGCCCCCATCACTCTTGAAGACCACAGGTTTATTTAGGCCTCGGACCTACAAGTTGCCAAGAGTGCACTGGCACTGCTACGCCTGGCACTAAAGGGAAGAGGAACTAAGAGCTCCAGGGGAGGTAAGGCGAGTTACGCTTATAAAGGGACTACCTATCTTTCTATCTTATGTGGGGAAAAAGAGGCATTGTGAAGGAGGCACTATTAAGGTGGAGGAAGGACCTACCCCATGGGTGGATAATAGGCACAAAGGAATCAAATTCAATAAAAAAATGTATTGTACGGTATGTAAAGTTAAAGGAAGAGAATTATCAAAACCTGTATATAGGAAAAATTGCTGAGTTGCCCATAGCAACCAGTTCACTTTGATTTTTTAAAAAACCTCTGAGAAATAAAAGAAGAAATCTAATTGGTTGCTATGGGCAACTCAGCAACTTTTCCTCTGGGCAGGTTTTGATAAATCTCCCCCCATAGACTTTTGTAAATCATTTTCAAACTTTCCTCCTTTTCAGGTTACAGCTGCTTTTCTTTGCCTCTTGTTTGCTGCTCATTGTCTAGGCTACAGACCACCTTTGTTGCTCTGAAGCAATGGACGGGCAGCTGCTGAGGTCACACACTCTCAGAGCTGTTATCTGCCGGGAATCTTATCTTTATTTAAACATAGGTCGACATTTATCATTGTAAGTGTAAGTGAAGCATTTTTCGACACCTTTTTTTGTGTGCTGGTAATGTGTAGGAGCATGAAATTTATGATATGGTCACAGAGCATTTGATAAATTTTGTGCAGGTCACATTTTCTGAAATCTCTCTATTCACATACACCAAAAAGCTAAGCTAGTTCTGGGCTGGTGTCATTTTAGAGACTTTTCAGTGGCTTTGCGCCTCTTTTGTGCCTTTTCACCAAAAGGTGCAGTTCATAAAACCCATCCATATCATGTGTATTGCCAAAATCAGTGGATTGCAACTCAAAGTCTGCAGAAATTTTTAAACCAAAAGGCGCAAAAAAACCCTGCTTGCGACTTTTTTAGACACAAAAAACGGTCTAAAGACAATGATAAATATCGGCCATAGTCTCTTCTGCTTGTGTGAAAGCTGTACTGTGTCAGTGAGTCATGTAAAGTGCTAGTAGCTTGCACAAAACCAGCAAATCCTCTGTGTCAATCACAGAACAAAAGCCCAATCTGCTGAAAGCAGGAAGAGAGGGGAGGCTCTGCTCTGCTATGAGCTGATGGGAACATCCCTTTAAAGGAGTACGGGATTGAAAATTTTATCCCCTATCCTAAGGATTGGGGATAAGTTTCAGATCGTGGGGGGTCCGACCGCTGGGGCCCCCCACGATCTCCCGTACAGGGCCCCGGCTCTCTGCATAGAGAGCGTGTGTCGACCACCGTACGAGGCGCCGGCTTACACGCGCCCTCCACTTAATGCTATGGGAGAGCCGAAGCGCTGCCTTCGGCAATTTCCGGCTCTCCCATAGCAGTGTATGGAGGGGGCGTGTCAGCCGGCGCCTCGTACGGTGGTCGACACACGCTCTCTATGCAGAGAGCCGGGACCCTGTACGGGAGATTGCGGGGGGCCCCAGCGGTCGGACCCCCCGCGATCTGAAACTTATCCCCTATCCTTAGGATAGGGAATACATTTTTCAATCCTTTAAGTTGAGACTTCCTGTATTGTCTGTTGTGATAAGCGATCTGTATAGCATTTCAGTGAAAGTTGATACCAGTAGATAGATAAGACAATAGCAGCTCAGTCTTAACAGAACAGTCACATAAAAGTAAACCTGTAGCAAGTAGCATAAGGATTGGAATAGAAAGTTGGAGATAGACAGGGCTGTTTCTGGTCACAAGGGAGATTTAAAGCACCTCATGTTTAGCAGGGAAGCTCAGGAGCATCATCAGAGCAGGATATTTCTTCGTCCATACTTTTCTTGCACCTCTGTTCGTGACCTTCATCCCTGACATCATCACTTCACCTACAGCCTTGGGTGCTCAGAGGTGTAAGTGCCATAAACTACACATGCTGTATGATCCTTCTAAATGCCCATTTTGGCTTGTAGGTAAGGCCCTGTCAGTACTTATTTTGAAGAAAGTAATGTGCCCCATTTTATTGCAGGGCCAGTTCTTCTCTCCAAAGTAACTTCTGATGGGGTCCTACCCAAATTACTAAAGTTAAAGTAGATCTAAAGCCTTTATTCCCATGCATACAAAAGTAGGGAAGCCAATTGGCTTCTTGAGCGTGTTTGGTAAAATCCTTTGAAGCACTGTCTAATATCTTTGGGCAACTTTATACAGGCTAAAATATCTAGAATTTGAGGAGTTCTGGCTTGGTGTTAAGTAAAGCGGATTTCCAGAAGTCCTAATGGTAGATTTGGGACCTAAAGCATTAAGAGATTAGGTAAAGATATATAAAAAAAAAATACATACTTACGCAAGAAAGAAAAATGCATATATGCCAGTTTTGGCCTCCTAAGTTCCAATATCACTGGAGAAGCAATACCTCCCCTGCATTTATAGGCCCCCAAGGACAGTCCATTTATAGAGAGAATGCAGAAAAGTATTCAAGAAAGAAAACTGCTGAGCATTCATTGTTTCAGCAGGCTCCCTGTCCAAGCCACAAAAGCTGATTTGTTTCCAATAACCAGATCTACAGCTCATTTGGACTGAAGCTTGATATGAAAAACAGAAGGTGTCAGGAAGAAAACCTGTCCAGGAGAGAAGCAAGTAGCAGCTACTGTCATATTCAGTGTTTTCCAAGTTATCATCCGGCCAGTGGTTGATGCTGTGAAACATTTTGCCTTTGACTATGTTGGAATACACAAAAAAAGAGGCCCCTTGGAGGGGAATATTTTTTGTGCTAGCACTTATATTATACTGTACTGAATATTACGTTGCCATACACATATGTATTGTCATCACGCATTACAAGTCCCAGCCCAACCTACGGTCCAGAGGCCCAAATTGAAAGAATCAGGGTGATCATAGTGACGCTTTCAGTTCATTAGACCAGCATCCGGCCCGGGACTTGTGTTCATATTAAAGCCATGCGAATGTAGCCTTGCAATAATGGCAATTTCTCCAAATAAAATCAGGAAAAAAGTTACAAAAGGACCAACAAAAAACATTTTCCCACTTATGTGCCCAAAAAAGTCTATACTTACCTAACTTGTTCCCCTCCCGCCAGTCTTGTTAGCCTGAGGTAGATGAGTATCACCCCTATTTATTTGATTTTTCCCCATTTTTACCAAAGAGAAATATTAATTTTTTTAGACTGGAATATCCTTTTAAGAAACACAAGCTTTTGAATGATGCCAATAGATTCCTAAGGGACAGTTTTTGGTTTTGTCGGAAAAGAGATCTGCCTACACTATATCCACATCATTTTAAAGGGGTTATCAAGGAAAAAACTTTTTTTATATATATCAACTGGCTCCAGAAAGTTGAACAGATTTGTAAATTACTTCTATTAAAAACTTAACCCTTTCAGTACTTATGAGCTGCTGAAGTTGAGAGTAGAAGCAAATCCCCATAGCAAACCTCTTCTACTCTGTGCAGTTCCTGAGACAAGCAGAGGTGTCAGCAGAGAGCACTGTTGCCAGACAGAAAAGAACAACTCAACTTCAGCAGCTGATAATTATTGAAAGGATTAAGATTTTTTAATAGAAGTAATTTACAAATTTGTTTAACTTTCTGGAGCCAGTTGATTATATTTATATATATATATACATATATATATATATATATATATATATATATATATGTATATATAAAGTTTTTTCCTTTATATGTTTTTTCATTTATATGTTAACCCCTTTAACATATAAATGAGGCGACACAGGAAAGCTTATATGCCCCGCTGCCCATTTTACTCCTGGCGGTGCAATGTGAATTAACCAATTCAGCTAATGTGTAGGTTTTGTTTGTTGTGACTGCAGTCTGAATTATTTAACATGAAAACTGTTCATGCTTTATTACCTCCAGCACAGCGTTGTGGCCAATTAAAAGGTCTGAAGCCGCCATCAGGACGCTCACTTCCCCAGACTCAGGCTCAGTATCGTCTGATGTGTTAACACCCTTTCTTCACTTGTGTGATGCCATCCAGTTCATTTCAGCCACATAAAATCGCAAAGCCTTGAAAATGACACTGCATTCAATTTACTTCTGTAGAAAATCTTATACAAGAGATAAAAGATTCTTCGGCTGAGCCAACTAATCACTTACTAACCAATTACTTTTATGAGATCCAACAACAACATAGTATCTTGTAACTCGATTGTTGCTTTCACGGTCATCTGGTAATTTATTTTCTTCAAATAGTATTCAGGCTGGACTAAAAACAAAAATAATTCTCACCTGCTGCAACCCCTTGCCTCTGCCATTCTGACAGCACCTAGTCCTGATAGTTCACCACTTCTCTGTCTTTTCTTGACACAAGCAATTGCCTGCTCAGCCAGAGTGGTTCAGTCAGAAGGCACGACATTGTGTTAAGTTGTCAACAAGAAGCGGTGAACAGCGGAGACCGGACACCATGAAAAGGCAATGGAGGAAAATTGCAGCACGTCAGTGACAAGGGCAAGAACCATGCCATAAAAAGCCCACATACAAGTGCAGTTTACGTCTCCCATTGACTGCAATACGGAGTGTTCTAAACAAAAAAAATAATAAGTGACAGGTCCCTTTTCAGAGCGAATCCTCTTGGAAGCTCACAGTAAAATGAATGGGAGTTCTAAAAAAAAAAAAAACAACAGAAATGGAAAAACCCATTAAAAAAGCAGTGTGAACAAACATTAAGAACTTTCTAACAGGCTGCCAATATTAAACACACATACAGTATTTTGCTTGACCTTCTACATGTCCTGATTTTTCCCCTATTCAGTCATTAATGACTTTGTGTATTGGCATCAATATGCAGTTCACCTATCGTATTTTTCGCTGTATAACACGCACTTTTTCTTCCCCAAAACTGGGGGGGGAAAAGTTGGTGCGTCTTATACGGCGAATACACATTAAAACCCTGCCCTATCAGGTCGGTCCCCATCAACGGCCGGGACCCGCGGCTAATACAGGACATCATCGATCGCGGTGATGCCCTGTATTTAGCCTTCAGATGTGGCGATCAAAGCTGACCGCGTGTCTGAAGGGATAGTGACACTAACCCGGCTGCACCGGGAGGGACCTTACCTGCCTCCTCGGTGTCTGCTCAGTGCCGGGATCCCCTGCATGGCCGGCGCTCTCCTTCGTCGTCATCACGTCGTCGCGCACGCCGTCCCATCATCCAATAGGAGCGGTGTGCGTAGCAACGTGAAGGCGGCGACGGACAGCGAGGATACCGGGCAGCAGAGACGTTCCGGAGTGACGGGGACACCCCGGGGACGCAGCGACAGCAATGGAGGGCGACATCCAGGGCAGCGGTGAGGGGTCCGGAGCGGCGGGGACACGTGAGTATTACCTCCTATACCAGTGGTCTTCAACCTGCGGACCTCCAGATGTTGCAAAACTACAACTCCCAGCATGCCCGGACAGCCAACGGCTGTCCGGGCATGCTGGGAGTTGTAGTTTTGCAACATCTGGAGGTCTGCTGGTTGAAGATCACTGTCCTATACTTTACATTGTATTCTAGATTTCCCTCCTTTAAAATTGGGTGCGTCTTATATGCCGGAGCGTCCTATATGGCGAAAAATACGGTAATTCCCCCTTTTGTTAAGAAAACTCACCCAACGGGCTTTTGTGCAAAGTGTAAACTGGCCAGAAAATACCACTGGACAGCGGATGAATCTTTATTAAAGTACCGTAAAAGCTCCCTGTATTGGTGACCACACTGTACATGCATATAACAGACGTGGCTACTGCTACTTAGCCAATGCACACCAGGGCCAAAACAAATACAGGATGGGAAGGAGCGAGGTCATGGATCTTCACTGCATAAGCAAATGATGCTGAAAGGTAGAAGGGCCAAAACATGTATGTGCATGTTATGGCTTTTATACTAATTATCTAATGCTAGAAATGTAAAAGCTCACACATGCATTGCTCAAATATGTTATGGGGCCACTTAAGAGGAGATGCACCCTGCAGAAATACAATGTCAAAGCTAGAGTTACAATAAAAGCCAATGGACACAAGTAAAATGCTGTGGTAGAGATTATGATGTGTGAAGATTCTGGAACAGAGCAATAAATACATCATTCTGGTCTGTCACTTCTGCAGAAGGGTGGTCTGCCCCTAATGCCACACCTCTCCTACTGCAACACTGTCCTGGTGTGACACCGAGACCGATCTCTGTCACTTGTCTTTGCTCAGTAGACAGAGAGCTGTATATCAGTCTGGATTGTTTGTCACAATTGTCAGTACTGCAAGGTACATATAGGAGCATTAATAAATGGTCACATATAGGAGCATTAATAAATGATTTCAAGCAGTTTATTTAAAATCAGTTTCTTAGGACCAGAAATTGATGGTTCCAATGTAAAGCACACAACCATAATGTGGAGCTCCGGGGGCCACATCAGGCCTTAATGCCAACCTATGGGGCCCATGGCAAGAGAAGCAGACACAGATATAACAATATTGTCTAATGATGTATTCTAAGGGCTAGCAAAGCAGAAGGACAACCTGCTCATTGTTTGTGTTTTTTTTAAACACTTTGGGGGAGATTTATCAAAGGATTTAGACTGTTTTTTCCTGTCTAAATTTGTCGCACAGAAAGTCGCAGTCTAAATATGTGCGACTTTTCTGCGACTTTTGCTGCAGAGGATTTTTAGAACATGATGCATGCAAGTCTATTTTAGACGGAAATGCATTGGAAAATGCATTGGTGCTGAATTTATCAAGTGCGACTTTTGTGCGACAAGTCGCATCTGCCCAAAATACGCTGAAATGTCAGACCATGTTGGAACAGGTCTAAATGCAGTTTAAGCTGTAGACCCTGAAGTCTGAGCACAGAATTTATCAAGAGCTGTGAGACCTTTGATAAATTAGGAGCACAATAGACAGGAGACTACCACATACGCTGGTCTATCAGCATACCCAGAATAGACTAGATTAGGAAATGTCCCCCTTTACTTGTATCCAAACTTAGAATGACAAATTTATGAAAGGAGAACTAAAAAGTAAGAACCATACACACATTGACTTGTATATCCTGCAGTCTGTAACCATGCAGGGCTAGCTTTATGGACATCATTTCACCTGGAATGGGCTCCTCAAGAGCAAACTAAAACCACTAAGTATTAGCACTGTATAGAGGTATTTGGGAAATGAATTATAGTATTGGGAACTACTTGGCATTATTAAAGGGGTACTCACCTGCTAGACATCTTATCCCCTATCCAAAAGGATAGGGGATAAGATGTCTGATAGAGGGCGGTCCTGCTGCTGCAGCCCCCTGAGGTCTACAGCAGCACCCCGCATTCTAAACAAACTCCGGGTACCTGCAACAGTGGTCGTGACATCACACCATGCCCCTCGTGACGTCACGCCATTCCACGCCCCCTTCCTTCATGTCGGCCCACACGCCCCCTCCCATAGACATGAATGGAGGCGGCCTGGTGTGACGTCACGACTCCAAGCATTCTGAATAAAATGTTCAGAACGCTGTATTACCGGAGTTCCCCTTTAATGCTGTATGAAGCCATTATTTGTGAACTAAACTGTAGTATTATGTAAAACTATATGAAAGTATTACGGTGGGTTCAGATGTAGTATTTTGATCAGTATTTGTTGCCAAAACCAGGAGGGAAACAGATAAAGAAAAACTATAAACTGTGTTTTGGTTGGACCCACTGCTGGTTCTGTCTAATACAGATCAAAATACTATAGGTGAACCCTATGGTGCCTTTACGCTGCCCTACATTTTACTGTGGTTCCTGCATTTACGTTAGAGTACCTTTCATCAAACCATATTTTCTAAACTAACTCAAATTATATTTCCTAACTACTCCTAACACCCCTCCTGCCCTTAAAAAAAAAGTCTGAGATTTAAAAAGCTCTGTATCATACCTTTCTCCTTGCACACATTGTGTGAGCTCCCGGCAGGAGAAAGT